>NC_061117.1:224306149-224341252 GCF_002878395.1 Capsicum annuum | reverse complement strand
AATTTATAAATTTTTCTTATTTAATTAAATTAATTTTAATATTTAATTTGTTATGTAGCATTTTAAAAAGGACTTGGAATTTAATGTAATACTTTTTTTTAAATGACGTGTCAGGTGTGGCAGACGTGGCAGGCGTGACAGACGTGACAGTTGGCGTGGCAGCGGATGTGGGGGAGAGTGTGTTACACTCACCAAAAAAAAGTTTAAAATGTTGCTTTTTAGCGGGTTCAGGGGTAAGTAAAAATATCCAACTTACAAAATCGACATAATACAAGGATCTAGAAGGTCATTTTGCCATTAATAAATAATAAAAATAAAGAATGGGAATACAAACTAATAATCGTAGAATACTAAGAGGTTAACTCTGTTGGGACGTTGTCACCTTGATACAACGTGCGATTCAAATTAATCGTAACTTTAATTCGGGCACCGAAACCAAATGTGAAAACAAAACAAAAAAAGTATACTAAGAGGTTAGTAGCAGAAATCATGGTAAATTATGAAGAAAATTGATTTCTTTATATACTTTTTTGGGCCACTAACATAGACTTGTAACTTGGCATGTTCCCACATGACCAAATGAATAAATACATCATATAGCATATGAGATATACAAGGAGACATTTATATATATTTTTAATAAAAAAAAATATAAGAGGAGAAATAGAAAAAGAAAAAGAAAAGAGGAAATTGAGATTGTATTTTATAATGTTACGTTAAACATCGTAGATTTGAAAATGAAAAATATTCTAATAGGAAATATTTTTGCTTAAACTTTTTTTGACGTGAAATATTTTTTCTTAGATAGAGTAAATTTAAAATTGGCCAAGATAAGAGTACTTGATAGTTGATATGGATCGGATACAATAATAATATATTCAGTGTATTCTTATAAAATGTATGCAGTCCATACTACTACTTCAGATGAAGTAGAAAGGTTGTTTCCGATAAACTCTCGACTCATGGCAAATAACAATATACCAAACTCGATATAGATTGGATGAATGCAAAAAAACAAAGAAAAAATATCCTATTTCACCCTTAAACTATACCAAAAATGGCTGAGACACACCTCAATTTAACGAGGGTCCTATTATCTCCTGAACTAATTAAAAGTATAATTTTGACACCTTTAGTGTCACGTGGCACACACGTGTGCCTACGTGGAACATTCAGTGTGTTGTGCCATGAGACACTAAGGGTATCAAAATTACACTTTTAATTAGTTCAGGGGGTAATAGGACCTCCTTTAAATTGAAGTGAGTCTCAGCCGTTTTAGGTATAGTTCAAGAATGAAATAGCGCATTATCTCAAAAATAAAATAGAATAAGATTGCTTATTCTGCCCTCAAATAAAGCATTTCAATTATAAGGTAAGGAATATATTAAAAAAAAAAAAAAAGAAGGACAAAATAAGAGAAAAGGAAGGGCCAAATAAGTAATAAGTTTTTTTTTTTTTTTTTTTCACTCATTACAATATTAAAAGGATCAATGATATTTTTATTCACCCTTCAAAGTGATTCGAATTCTCAATTTATTAGTTGATTATTTTTACTAATAGTTAATAATATTTAAGTAAGGCTTTACTACAACTTAAAATTATTTTTTTAAACTAACATTTCCAATACATAAAGTTTGGCATTTTGGTTTTAAAAAAAATCGAACTTACTTTTAAATGTTGCATTTGATTTAAAAATAGTAGCAGTTAAAAAGATTATATTAAAAATCTCTTTTCAAACTTAAACAGCTTTTAATTTTTTAAAAAATGAATTTAAATTAATCTTCGACGATTCAACGAAACGATATGTTTGCTAGTGATTTTACACGTAAGTAAATTCAGAATTTGAAATTTCTACGATAATTTTAAGTTAATATGTAATAATAAATCATGAATTGATCATATTTACTTTAGAAAATTAATATGAATATCCAATTATGAATTTACTTCGACGCGAATAAAAATGATAATTCACTTCCTCACAAGTTGACACAAGAATTATCAATATCAATCCCAAATAAGAACCCACTAAACAAGTTAACACAAATCAATTTTAAGAATGCTATTAATTAAAAAAACTAACATTTGAATCAACCGTTTCATTATCATTTCATTGGAAAGTTCATTGTTCTTAATTGATCTTTTGTTTTATTTTCCTTACTTTGCCTCACATTAAAATATATCGTTATTTTGCATTCAAAAAATGTGATTTACAAGTTATATAAAAAAGAAGTAATGATTTATAAAAAATATTACCTTCCAAACATATACTCCTATGTTCATATTTAAAACACTAATTTATCAAGAATACACAAGAAAAATACTTCTAATTATTGATTTTGAAATGCTACCAAATGAATTATTACGGCACACACAATAAACTGTGAAGAATGTTGTTGGTAACTTTAATGAGTGGTTTGGTATGAGAGGGGTATTCATGTTTTGGTTAGAAATTGATCCAAATCAACTAAATAAATATGTTTTGTTTGGGTTTGATTTATCTTTAGTTTGAACTTAAGGTTTTAAAAAATGATAATACTTGGTTTGGCTTGATTTTATTAAAAATAAATCAAATAAAAATTGGTTGATAAATTATATAAACAAATTTTATAGTTATATATATAAATATACACAATATATTATTTGTTATAAATAATTTTAAATATTTGTACCCTTTCCATGTAAATTCTAGTTATCTCAAATAGGATAGTAAACTTTCCACCTTAAGCTCATGTATTAAGAGAAATGAATCCAAACTCATTTATTTAGAGAAATAATAATGAAATTTACCTATATATATATTTTTTCTTATCAATCTTTATTAGATTGATTAAAGCTAATATATATTTAGATACTTTTGCCATAATTTAAGAAAACGACAGTCAACATAATAAATGATTAATATCGAATTATAGGCTAAAAGGTAATGGAGAAAACTTCTCTAATTGTAACGAAAAAAATTAAAAGAGAGAAGTATCTTTATTTTTTTAGAAAAATCGAAAGGATCAAATTAAACCGATAACTACCACCACGATGGAAATAAATTATATTTGGTCTTGTTTGATTTTAATAATTTTAAAACCAAATAAATTCATTTGATTTTACCCCAAAATCGACCCAAATTGAATCGTGAACACCCATAGGTATGTGGTATAAGTTATAATAATCTTAAGATAAAATCATGATTATTTTTTGGACAACCAATATACATTCCGACTAGTTGGAGCTTAACTACAGAAAATTCAACATTTTGCATAATTACTGAAAGTCTTAATTTTGGATTTGTGCGTCGAGATACATAATTTTAACTCTTGATACCTCCAACGAAGATCTCCCAATTTTTTTTTCTATTTTGGGTATGTTGAGATACATAGTTAACTTCCGATGCATTCACGATGATATATAATTAGTTGAAATTTTATAATTACTTTGTAAGGATGAGAATTTGTGTAAATATGGTAAGTTAAGGTATACGTTTATGTTATTTTTCCTTATTTTATTTATCTCTTCGTAACTAATTCTGAATTAATTAATCTCAGAATAACTTGTTACCGACCAAATGACCCCTAAAGTTAACACAAAGATAAGTTTTTTTTTTTTTCTTTTAAAAAAAGGAAAAATGTTACTCTAATATGTGAAGATGGAGAGATGGCTGACCAAAGTAGGTGGCAAATGGGCCCACTGAACTGGGCTTTGCCATGGTCAGGCCTAATCAAATAGGGCCTGGCCCACACCATTGGTTAAGTCTTCCTTTCAAATAAAGCCGTCTTATATTATTCAAATTCAAATTAAAGATGTGGTGGGTCCCATTTTTCTCTATTGTATTGACAGCTGTCAAGATTCTAACGTGCCACGTTTGAGTACTTTCTCTCTCAAAATTATTAGACCAAAACCGAATTAAAGCTAAATTAATTTTTTTCGTTGAGAATAATTATAGTCCGTTTGATCAAGTTTCTAGTAAGCAGAAATTATTTTTCAGAAATTAAAGAATATCTCTGAGCGATCCTCCTCTATAAGTTTAAATCATAGGCGGAGTCAGCTAGGATCAGGACTTATCTGAATTCTTCGACGAAAAGTTATTATATATGACTAAACTTACTTTTTTATATTATACATAATATATGTTGAAGCTCCATCAACTTTTTTTATGTATTTATTACTTAATATTTTGAATGTCGTTCGTAAAAATTTGGTAAATTTTGACTCCGTTACTGTCTAAATGGCACATTACTAACAAAACCAAGTTTGTTTACCATGCCCTCATTCGTTCTTCACATGTATTGTTTCTACTCTAATGTGGGTATTCACAGAAATGAACTAGAAAACATGCATTTGGAAGCCCGTAGCGACATGGTTGAGTGGTTGGAAGGTGAATTTTTCATGTGACAGACCTAAGATCAAATTTAACCTCTGTCAGTCGATCAATTATGAGCTCAATTGTCGAATGTTGCTTGTCTAATGCGGTTTACATCTCATGTATGATTTGTAAGCTCTTGCACAAAGAGCCATTACAACATTTTTGGCCTAAGGCCACACTAAATTTGAGCCACATTTTACAAGTGTGGCCTATACCATTAAAGACCACGCTTTTAAAGCGTAACTTTAATTTTTAACTTCTGGCCACATTACTTTTGGCAACGCTTTGAAAGCGTGATTTTTAATGATGTAGACCACACTTTACAAATGTTGCCAAATCATGATATAATTGACAACACTTATTCACATATATGGCTACATTTTTAAGTGTAATATTATTATAATTTTAAAGACCACATTTTAAAATTGTGGTCTAAAATTTTCAATAAAATTTTCTCAATCTCCCTCCCAAATATTTTAATTTCCCTCCAACTTATAATTAACCAAAAAGAGTTGAGGATATTAAAAATAAAAAATACTACACTAATTTCACGCAGGTATTAAATTTATGATCGAATAGTACTGAACCAGGTCTCTCCACCGTTGAACAACACCGACACTGGCGACAAAGATGCCGTCGGCTCGAAAGGGGAAAAACCAGCGAGGGGCGAGGAACGGAAACCACCGCGAGAACCTAAAGGCGATAGTCAATCTCTCCTTTTGGTCTTTTTTTTTTCTCAATCAGTGAATTTGAACACCCTTTACGTTGTTTTGTCAATTTTTGAGTTTGGTTTTGAGAATTTGTTGGTTCTTTTGAGTTTCTTGGATTCCGGGAATACCAATTTGGGGTGTGTTGTGATTCTAATTTATACGATTAAAGAGAATGTGAGGTGTTGAATTATGATTCTTGAATTTGGTTTTTTATCGATTCAAGAATTACGTGTAGATTATTCTAGTTTTATGAACTGAGTGTAGAAAATTTTTATTAAACTCAATATTTTTTTTCTTCTTAAAATCTGTAACAAGTCATGGCCTTGATATGCTGAAGTGAGTCATCAGGAGGTGAACAACGCGTAGTTGGACTGAAGATTTCGCTGCAGTTTTTCATATTTGTCTTAGTTGCTACATATCTTTTCTCTTGGTTTTTTGTTTTGATTTTTCATTTCCAGGATCTCATGATCCAATTCAAAAAAAAAAAATAAAAATTGAAAACAAACTCGAATTACATGGCTTGAGTGAACCTTAGAAACACCCTTTATAGCTCCATGGATCAATACTCTTCGGTCCGAAGTACGCTTAAACTGCTTCAAAGATGCAATCTTTACATATATACAGATGAATGTTGAAGGTGCTAGGGCTTAAATTTTTTTTCCCTGCTGTTTTGAAAGCTGTTACTGTCTTCAGGACTCGAATCTTGGAAAACAGTTACATGTGGCTATTGTTAAATTATGGTCTTCATCTTAAATTGAGTTAAGAAATTAAATTGCTGAACTGATCAAACTACTCTTTCTTTCCTCTGCTGGATGCTATTTCATGTTTCCTGGTGTCACTCTCTAAGAAAAAAGGTAGAACGATAGATATATTAAAGGCTAGTCAAGACCAAATGATGTTATGGAACTATGGATGTTTTGTTTGGTATCGGTGTTTCTTGTTTTGTGCCTTGGTAGGAATAATGTCTTCAGCTTACCCTATGATATGCTAAAACTTTTTATAGAACTACCCTTGGATAAAAAAAAATGAACAGAACTGAATTTGTACTGGGGGTGGGGGCATATATTTGGTTTTGAGTGAACCTTGGTGCATCCATGAGCTTCCTGTTAGTCTAGACTATCAAATGTCATTCTTTAAAAACCCTGTCCTTCTGCAAGTCATCCATTTTCTTGTATTCACTTGTTTATCGGGGCTTTCCCGCTACTTTAATAAAATCATTGCCTTGTTTTAAAACTGTGAAACTGTCTTTCGCTGGGATCATTTGTAAATAGTTGTTTGTGTTGCTACTGTGAATGCCTGCTGAAACATTCTTGGTGTTATCCACAGGTTGTGAAACAACAGATGACTTTGAGGCAGGCTCATTACTTGTAGCCTTTTCCACATTGCAAGTAGTCTGAGAATTGTTAGCAGTCTCTCCACTTCCAAACAGGTATCCCAATATAATTCTGGTTAGAAATATTAGTTCATTCATCACCACAATATTAGAAATGTTGATTTTTTTTGTCGAATAACCACCAGTATAATGCTGGTTAGAAATGTCTTTATTACTGTCACTTATTAATTTTACTTACTTTTTGCTAGGACATTCAGAAAGATGTGAAGAGGCTGATTTAACCTTTGGTTCTGCTTAGCACAAGTGCCATGACTAGGTAAATTTTTTTTTATCATCAACCAACACATAATTTTTATAACTTACTCGTGGCTGTGAGCCTGTGACTCAGTGTATATGTGTGTATTTACTGTTTAATATCTAACAATATGAGTATTTAGATTTTCAATGGGTTCGGTGTATTCTTGACGTATTCAAGTGAACATAATAAAGGATTGCTTAAATGGGGTGTTTCAGTTTTTCTTTATCGCAAAAAATAGAGAATTATCCTGTGTTACTGGTGCATTTGAGCTTTACAGCTTCTAGCCTTTGTATGTTAGCTTATATAGAATAATGTTAGAGGTGATACGACTTAAGATTTTTGTTTTCCCTGCTGTTCTGAAAGTTGTTAATTGCTAGTTCGTTTTTTATTTTCCTTGCTGTTTTGAAAGTTGTTAATTGCTAGTTCGTTTATGTTGGTGAGTATGATACTTGCTTGTAATAATGCCCAGGACTGATGGGTAGAGACCATCAAAAGTAGTTGTTTGTATAAAAAGTAGTTTATCAAAACCATATATATTAGTAATGGAAGTTGAAGAAATATCATCTAACTTAAAAGGTGTCGGCAGCCGCGTTCGTAACAATACTAGTTCAAAAAAATTAGGATAACTAACAATTTTACTTCTTGTTGTTGGTATACTCTTCTTCATAATTAACTTGTGCTAATTAATGTCTCTTCTCTTTTTTGTTCAACAACATGAACAGATGTTGGTTTCTTTAATATGTCAACCCACTGTTCAACTCAAAAAGAGCTTACAAATAACTTTATACACTCAATTTAAAGTTATTTGTAAGCTCTTTTTGAGTTGAAGCACCTGGAAATTACAGTCATGTGGGCTTACCTGCAATACACACATATACATCTTTTAGAAAGCTAAAAGAGCTGACCCATTTACAGAACTACCCCTGGACAAAAAAGGGACAAAAATGAATTTGCTATTGTGAATGCCTGCTGGAACATTCTTACTGTACACAGGTTGTGAAATAGCAGCTGGCTCATTCATCACAGATTAATAAATAGAGAGATACATAATGCTGTCATTCATCACAAATTAATAAACAGAGAGATACATAATATTGTGCAACTGAGACATATATATCTGCATTTGCTTTATTCACCTCCGTGAGACTATTCAGTGCATCTGTTATGAGCTTAGATAAACAATCTTTTGATTAAGTTTGATCATATTTAGCTTAGACATGTCATTTGGCTGATAACTAGGGATACTTTCATACTGTACTTTCCGTCTATATTGCTCGGACTCTTTCTTGTATCTCTTTATATACCTCTGTCAAACAGGCCACATCCTCAAAACTGGTAGTGTCCCTCCACTTTTTATTCTGTGTACTTGTGTTAGTAAGGCTAAGTTTATATCATTTGTGTGACTCTAATATTCTTTGCCTCTATTTTCAGTTAGTAAGGATGAAGCAGGCAGCAAGTCTAAAGAAAAAAGTTTCTAATCCGAACAAAGCTCAAAGTTCTCTGAAGAATATGAATTCCGTTACTCAATACCGTTCAAGTGTTGAACTAGTCAAGGAATATTAGATTAAAAGAGAACAGATTGCAAAAGAACACAATGATAAAATTAGGAAATCTCAGTCACCGATGACACATAAAAGAAAGAATCTTGAGGAGTCTATTGCACAACAAGGAAAAAGTATATTGCCTATTAACACGTCAATAAGTCAATCTTCTGCAAGGGAAGAGATTAATGCTTCACATATGATCACTGGAAAAGGACAAATCAAACAACGATTATTTCAACCTCAATCTGGAGAGCCCATTACAAAGAGAGAAGTCGAATCACCTATGCACAACTTCATTTTCCAAGGATTTTCAAAGGTCGCTGTTAATACTTCAGATGTCATTGGAATATCACAAGTTGAACAAGAGAAACAACATGCTATTAAAGAGCTAGAAAACTGCAAACAGGTGAAGAGAAAGTCAGTCCTACCGTCAAGTAGTCTGGATCAGTTTCTAGAAAAACAAGGGATACACATAAGTGGTGGAAAAGAACATGATATTGACACAATAGATGGTGTTACAGTTCTGCCCACTGAAGATCTAAATGAACATAATAAGCTATTAGATGATCCTGCAGAACAAGAAGAAATTGGTGAGGATGGGTGGTTAAATAGTGATGACGATATGAATGTTGATTGTGGTACAAATGGTATGTCTTGAATCCTATAATTTGAGTACTCATTGTATTTGTTTCTTATTTCTTGGTTATTATATCAATCTAGGAGTGCCACAGAACAAAAATATTTGAGGACCAATAACATGCAAGGAAATTCATGCGAGAACTTTAGATGAAAGAGAGGTGGTGACATTTGACTTAGGAGAAGCAGTGGGACCAACTGACAAGGCAGTTTCTAATTTAAGCAACTTTATCGGAACAGTTGCAAGGAATCCCATATTTATCAACTTGTTGTACACTAGTTGGCATGCTGTTCCAGATGAAACTAAAAAACATATGTGGGATTATGTCAATGTAAGAAAAATTAATATTTGAGATTGTACATATATTATGTTTAGTACTAACCTAGTCTTAATATATTTATTTTGTATAGTCAAAATTTCTGATTCCAAAGGAAGGACAGAAGTGGGTGATGCATGGTCTTCGTGATGCTTGGAGGGGATTCAAGAGAGAAGTTAAACGGAGATGTTTTGATAAAAGACTTACCGTTGAAGAAATGCTAGAAAAACGTCCTGCTGGGCGTTCCGGCTGTTCACTTATGTCAGTTGGTCGAGTATTGAAAGCTTCCAGAAGTTGAAGTAAGATTAAAATAATGCATATAACTCTTGACATATTTTTCATATTTAATTTATGTTCTCTTTTTTAGGCCTTGAGCGAGGTAAATTCTCAAAATAGGAAAAAACAAAAGTGGAGACATCGAATGGGACCTATTAATTTTGGAAGAGTACGCGTGGCATTGGTAATACTTTTTTAAAAAATCTATTTTTTATTCTTTTTTAATTTGTTATAAAATATTTATATTTGGTTTTATACTTTAATTTGATATCATTTGTAGAGACGGACCAAAGAAAATAATGAGGAACCATTAAAGGCTGAAATGTTTGTTGCTACTCGTACAAAGACGGGAAAAGAAGTTCAGGCAGATACCCAAATTGCAATAGTAAGTAATTGATTTTGACTGCAGCTAAGTTCATCTTTAATCCTTTTATTCTTATTCCTCTGTGTAACTATACTATCGACGAGATAAGCGACGCGTCGCGTCACTCTATCGATGCGATATGCGACGCGTCATGTTGCTACCCATCAATGCGATATGCAATGCACCGCAGCCATATCGTGTTGAATCTTTGTTTTGAACATCCAATTAGGCCTCAAACCTCATCCGAAAAACTCAAAACTTACCCTTTATGCTAAGTTTGATTTATCCAAATTATTTGAGGAACCTTGTTTAAAGAAAGAAGCTAAATTCACATCTTGGAAATCTGCATCAGTGATTATATCCAAGCTGAAAAATATTACTAAACATCTTAAGCTGAGAGCTAGATAAAGGGGTGCAGGATTACTAAGATTCGAAGGAACATGAGAAGGAAAAAAGGGAATTTTGAGCATTGACGTGGAGATCTTTGAAGTTGTTGAAGCTTTTCATTTGGTGGAATTCTAAAAATCAAATGGTGATACATTAGAATATCATAACATATTGACTGGATGCGTAAGACCGAGTCCTCAAGATATCATTTGGACTTCGCAAGATGATCAACAACAACCTCTGTAGGCAGACGGCCAGTTTGATGAGCAGCAGCCAAATAATCAACTTCAGCAAGAACAACGTTTAGATAACTAACAACAACCTCTGGAGAAACAACAACTGCTACTCCAAAAACATCTGATTCAGCATGAGTACTTACCTTGATTACCCTACATTTTCTTCATCACGTTTTGTCCTAGATACATTGGCTGAGCTAGGTGGATGCTAGGGGTTTCAATGAATCCCCTTCATCAGAAAAATCATGTTGAGCAAATAGGATAGGCATATTACATACACAAACACCTTAACTTAGCCTCACATTATTTATGAGCAAAATAGTAATTGTACGTGAGCCATTAAATAGAACTCTAGGAAGATCGACTCTACTTTCTTTCTTCGATCCCTAAACAGATGCAACAACACGTCTTCTCTTTCATCCTTCCAGTAACACAAGGTATGATTTTCCTTTCATTTTCTTGGTTCAAATTTGTCTATGTTGTTTTTTATTCATAATCGAATCAAATTACTATTCACTACTGCAATATAAAACTTGAATTTTGTATTATAAGTTGTGTATATTCTCACTGATTGCTAATCTTCTATTGGCCAGTGACAGATTGAACCTTACTATCCTTATATTTGATTAAGAGTGTTGATGTGTTTTAAGCAACAGTTGCATCTATCAAGTTACTGAGAGTTGCTTCTAATACATATTGCTTCTTTTGGTCTATGTTGAGCTTTTGCCAACTTTACCAGATATGTTCACTTTACCAGAATTATGAGCCAAAGCAGATTGGAACTAGTTGTTGAGCTTTTGCCAACTTTACCAGATCCTGAGTCTTGAGGAATTGAAATAATCTGTTTTAGAATGGATTCCTAAGTCTTGAGGAGCACTGAAATAATCTGCTTTGTCTTTATGAGACTGATTTCATTCTCAGGAGTATTATTGTTAAGAAAGTTAATTATTTCTGCCCTGGGACGGATGAGCCTTCTTTTGAAATATATCTTATATATACTGCATTATTTCTTCTCGTGATAGCTATTGTTTTACTTTTGTGACAGTCTGAACTAGAGAATCATCAAAATGCTGGGAAAACACCAGATGATACATTCACGGCAGTGTTTGGAAAGGAGAAGCCTGGTCGAGTTAGAGGCTATGGTAGATCAGTGACAAGAACTTCTCTGCAAAAAGAGGAGGAAATGAATGAGCTTAAACAAAAGCATGCTTATGAAGTCACTTCTATGAAGGAAGAAATTATAAGTGAAATGAGACAAGAAATGCGACAGTTTTTTAGTCAATTGGTGCAAAACAATCCTGGATTGAATTTTCAAGATATATTAGGGAGTGACGGATCTAACATTCCTTCACCTGATACGAGTAATGCACAAGCTATAAGAGGAAAAAATCTTTCAAAATCTTCGGGCTCGGCTCATGCTTCAGTTCATGAAAAGGTACTTTATCTTAGAAATTCACAGGAAGTTTAAATCCTGAACTTTTAACTTGATTGAATGCATTAAAGAAACTTTGGATTCACATACTTCCTCATATCAAGATTGAAAAAATATTTGTATTTACTTCGTTTGTTCATTTTGAATATGTAGGATCTATGCGGGGGCTCAAATTTGAATGGTGGGCACCACAACTCAACTTGATCAAGATTGAAGTGAATGATGAAGAATTTTTGAAATATTTGATATACGTTATTATATACATTTGGTTTTGTGGAACTTGATACAATATTTTATTATGTTGTTTTCTTGTTACTTTGTAAAAGACATGATTTTGAAATCAAATCTATGCACTTCAATTATTTATTAGGTTATTAGTGCATGCGTGAGATTATATATTTGTTATGTTTATGTAATGTGCTTAGTGATACATGCGTGAGATTTATGCACTTCAATTTTTAGGCAATATTGCTACACTTTAAGAGTGTGGCTAAAACATGCTTACACTTTACAAGTGTTGTCATAGAGGATGTATAAAAGGCTACGTTTTTTATGTGTGGTTAGTAATAAAGAAAAGGCCACGTTTGTTAAGTGTTATGATAGAGGTACTACGAAAGGCTACGCTTGTGAAGCGTGCCCAATAATTAAACAAAGGCAACGTTTTTAAAGTGTTATTATAGAGGTGCTACAAAAGGCTATACTTGTGAAGCGTGACCAATAGCAAAACAAAGACAACACTTGTAAGCGTAGCTTTATTAAATAAAAGTGTTGCCAATTACAAGCTACAAAGCGTGGTCTTTAAACATTAATGACCACAATTTTTAAATGTAGCAAATATGACAACACTTGAAAAGCGTGACCTTTGATAAAAGGTTACGCCTCTTTAGGCCACCCCCAAAAAGTGTGGCCTAAAGTCAAAAAATGTAGCCTTTGATCAAAGGTCACACTTTCTGCTATTTTAGGTCACGCTTTACAAGAGTGGCCGTAGGCCAAAAATATTGTTGTGAGCAGGTTACAACAAAATGTTCATCAAATAATGACACATGAAGAACAGATACTTCGACCGAGATTGTTGGGGTTCCAAAAAACAAAAGCATTTGGAAGGAGGCCTAACTTAGAAATATGTAGAATGGCATTAGCAGCTGAAGTCTATATTACTACATGCATGTGGATTGAAATGAATGGTAAACTTTCAATAACAAGAAACAAAACGATGGGCTGCTCCTTCCTTATTCAGAGGTCTCAATTTTGAGTCCTGAATATGAAAAAAATTTTGGTAGGAAATGCTTTCCCCGATTGGACCCCTACCCGATGCGAATCTCAATTAGTCGGACTCCAATGCGGGTATCGGACACAGGAAGAAAATCTCAAAAAAAAAAAAAAAAAAGTGACAAAACAACGACTCTTTTGTTAAATAAATTGATCAAGCGAAAATTGATGTTCTAATATTAGGAAAACAAATTCAAATTAATTAAGCAAACACAACTTACTACGCTAGATAAATATATATTTGAAAAAACACTTTTCAAAATAAAGATTCAGAAACTGGCCAACCATGCTAGTATTAGAGTATCTATTTGTTAAATATTTGAATATAGCATTATTAACAATTTGAGAATATGTAAAGTTGCTGAAATATTAATTGACATATAAAAGTGCAATTTTAAATTTCATAGAAGAATGCAATTTTAGAATTTAAAAGATTTTTTTTTATAGTTTCTAGACCGTGATCTACACATAATTGATGGAGGCTAAAAGTCATATTTTTTGATAAACTCAAAGGATTAAACTGTTAAATGCATATTTAAAGGATTGTGAACTTACTATCGAATATATTATATTTTATATATAAAAAACAACTTTTACCATATTCTCCAACATGTTTTATATACATAGATGGATTTGATGAATTTAGTTGGATCAAAATTGATTGAGTTAAATATATTTTCAAAATTGGGCAAAGTTAGGCTATGACTTGAATCGAAACTTAATTTGTTCAATTTTAATAAAGTTTTAATATTTTTATTTTTTATAATTTACTAGATCTCGACACATGTGTTGCACGTGTATGGACGAATCATGCTTTTAAGATGGTGTAGATATGGATTACTGCCTAGTTAAATTATTTATTATCTTTTGACTATATATATATATATATATATATATATATATATGATATCAAAGGATTTTTTTTTTTAATACTAATAAGATAAGATTTTTTATTATTAAATTTGAGTTAAATATCAATCCAAAATTTTGATGAGTTGAAATATGCATGTTAATAATCAAATCAAACTTAAATAATTGAACTGATTATGATTTTATGAGTTATTTCTTGTAACAAATG
The DNA here is from genome assembly GCF_002878395.1 of Capsicum annuum. NCBI lineage: Eukaryota > Viridiplantae > Streptophyta > Magnoliopsida > Solanales > Solanaceae > Capsicum > Capsicum annuum. The sequence continues at coordinate 224,327,018 of NC_061117.1, read as the reverse complement.
ACAATTATTAAAGTAAATGGCCGATAAAGTGTGCGAAAATCACAATTTCACTGGGATAAATGAAAACATCGTATCAATAAAATATTGAGAATCACAAAGTCATTGAGGCAAGTAATCACGAAGTCATTGAGACAAATAACGACATTATATCATCAAAGTGATCGAGAATCACGAGGTCATCGAGACAAGTAACGACATCATATTGATTGAGTGGGCGAGGAGCACTAGGTTATTCGGGAAAGTAAGACATCATATCAATGAAGTGAACGAAAATCACGAGGTCATTAGGATAAGCAATGACCTCGTATCAATAAAACAAGCGAACAAGCGAGATTTATGAGGTCAGTGAACAAGTAGCGGCATTGTATCAATGAAGCAAGCAAGAACCACGAGGTCATTAGGATAAGCAGTGATACCGTATCAATAAAACAAGCGAGATTTATGAGGTTAATGAACAAGTAGCAGCATTGTATCAATGAAGCAAGCAAGAACCACGAGGTCATCGGGCCAAAACATGACATTGCATAAATAAAGTAAGCGAGAATCACAAGGTTGTGGGAGCGAGTAACGACATCAATATAAATGAAGTGAACAAGAATCACGAGGTCATGGGGCAAATAAAGACACTGTACAGGCAACGGAACAAGGCCATCCGTTAGATCAAAATTAGAAAACACATCTAAATCATCCATTTAATCTCTCGTGAGTCGTTTGGTGTGAGGTATAAGTACTAATAAATAGTCTCAAGATAATAAAGAATTATTTTATTCTATACTTAATTGAAGATATTAGTTAGCATTGAGATCATTTATTCCACTATTTACATCATAATAGTGAAATAAATTATCTCATACACGTAATAAAATAACTAATTTAAAATAATTAATATCAAAATAACTCTTTTCCAACCAAACAAATCCCAAGAATAAAGTCACCTAATATAAGAAGGATTTTTACCAAGCAAAAGAAAAGCAGAAATATAGTGAGAACAAAAAAGAGTAAAAACACAAAGGAAAAAAAAAATGTCAGGAGTTACTCAAGAAGATGACAAGAAGCCTGCTGATCACATTAACCTCAAAGTCAAGAGCCAGGTTTACTTTTTTTTGGGGGGGGCTTATTTTTTACATCTTTTTTTTTTTTTTTTGCTTTGGCAGTAAGTATATGTGATTTTAAATTATTATTTTTTGTGATCATGTTATTATTTTTTCTGTTTTTTGGATTTATGGTGCTTGTGTTAGGGTCTGATTTTTTATTTTGTGGTACAGTATGACTTATGAGGTTAGGAAAGAAGTTTTTGCAAGTTAGGGCAGTTAGTCAGCCTTTTTTTATAACCGTTACGTTCGGACCAGCTTTGATGCACCCTGACCAAGGCTAACACAGATAGAAAGAATCGCCTAGTATTTTTTTCTCTCTGCTGGAGTTTGAACGTGAGATCTCGAGTTGTCAACCCACTTCATTGACTATTAGACCTACTTTGGACATAGCCAATGATATTTGAATTGTTGTTAGATTTAATTTAGAGTTAGAGCCTAAATGTCAAAAGCACAACTAGAGTATCCCAGTTTTTCGAGTTTCATACGTGAACTTTTAGTAGCATAACTTTACTACTCGGACTATCAAATTATTTATTAAAACACACATCGACTATAAGTTGTTCCCTTTTTCTACTTGAAATATCACCACCATTCAGGTGGAACTTATAGTTTAAGTGTGTTTTGCGAAATAGTTGGTGATAGTTCAGGTGGAAAACTCATCGGATATGGAACTTGTGAAATTAAAATAATTTAGGTGTGTTTTTGACCTCTTTAGTTTATGGATCAAAGTAATTTGTAATCGAGAAATTACTGAGCGCCAGCTGATTATGGTTCGAAGTTCATGGATAATGGGGTTGTCCTGTTGCCCTTCTCCCCTTATATATCGAACCTTGGGACATACGCCTAACACACACATCACGTGCATTGTGCTTTGGTCTTACTACTAGAACAAAGCTCTGAATGCAGAGTCAGTTTTGCGAGTTCTCGGTCAGTTTGTTTGGCTTTTTTGTTTGATATATCTGCAATACTTAAAGAGTTCATCGCTAAAGTAAAAAGTCCTAGTGGTTGCTCCATATTGTGTGCTTGTGTTAATCTTCTAAGTTGCTCGGATTCTCCAAAAAATGTTGCCGCACCCGTGTCGGATCCTCTAAAAATGGACTACTTTTGAAGGATCCGAAACGCACCCGATGACATTTTTGAAGAGTCTGAGCAACATAGTTAATCTTCATGTATTCTTGATTTGACCTGAATAATTTTTGTGTCTTCCACACCTAAAAGTGTGGCCTAGTGGTTCATGAAGTGGAAAGAGAATTAGGTTCAAGTCGCGGAAGACATAAGACACTGGGTGTTTTCTTCCAATTTCTCTGAACGGTCTAATTGGTGTAAGGTGCTATAGTCGAGCTGCATGCAAGCTGGCTCGAGTACCATCTGAAAAAAAGGAAAATCTTATTAATGTATTGTGTGTGTACATGTTAAGGCTATTGTTTGTGAATAACTATACAAGTCCATTTATGCTTCCATTACCTTAATATATGTAATTAAAGGTATATCACCTGTTCATATTCTCATGCTGAATTCCATTTTTTCTTCTCATCTGCGGCTTAACGGATGTTCATTATATGAAAACATAGCTTGAAAGCAAAAAATTGAATAAACAAGTGTTGCGTTGTTTTGCTTTCGATGCCTTGTCTTTTTTGGTATGATGCTCTAAAGAAGAGATGATTTCTGAACAAAACAGAATAACTAATGATGTATGTAGCATTTAAGAAGCATCTGCTTGTTGTTATCTATGTTGCTCCGACTCTTCAAAAATGTCATGGGGTGCTTGTCGGAACCCTCAAAAGTAGTGCATTTTTGGAGCGTTCGGGCAACTTAGCTTGTTATTTTGTGATTTTTAAACTTGTTTGTTCATCGTGTTGCTTGGTTTGGCGAATTCGTATAGCCTAAGTAGAGGACACATATTCTTTAATATTCACGTGGAAAAAATTTCTGAATGACAATATTCAGATATTCCAGTATACAAGATCTCTGAAGTTGGAACAATTTTTGTAGGATGGAAATGAGGTGTTTTTCAGGATCAAGAGAAGCACACAGCTGAAGAAGCTCATGAATGCGTACTGTGATAGGCAATCCATTGATCTCAACGCTATTGCATTCCTGTTTGATGGTCGTCGCCTCAGGCCTGACCAGACCCCTGATGAGGTTTCTGTCTCCTTTTCCCGCTTCTCTGTACTGAGCATATATGTCCATATGTTCCTACACTTCATATAATCTGTAATATGTTCGTCTCATTGCTGTTTTTTTACATGTCACAGCTGGAGATGGATGAAGGTGATGAAATCGATGCTATGCTGCATCAAACCGGTGGATCTTTGGCTTAGCGTTATATTGGATGGCTTTGGGGCATCGTAAATTAGATTATCTTCGGTAATATATTGGCCGAACTATTTAGAATCTATTTATTGCTTGTACTTCAGGTGGAGTCTAGTAATTAGTTGCTTATGGATGGTCACAAACTTTGGAGGATCTTTACTGCTAGTTGATTATCCTTATATCAAGTCCTGGTTTTTTTATGCAAGGGAAGAGATTTTCTCGTTCGATTTTTGTTGTTTATGTATCAATGAAGTAAGGGATGAGCACCGTGAAGTCTTAGTTTCAATTCCCAGCAAAAACAAACTCTAGGTGAATTCTTCTCATCTGTTATAGCCTTGGTGGACAGAGTTATCTGATGATACCTGTTGCTGGTGGGAGATGACAGGTATCCCGTGGGTTTAGTAGAGGTATGTGCATGCTGGCCCGGACACCACGATTTATAAAAAAAAATGGTTTTGAAGCAAAGTTTAATCAGGACCATATCCTACCTCCTGTGGGCAATGAACTGCATTTTACTGTCCACTTGACCAATTGCAACTGCTAAACTTCCTGACCAATGAACATATACATATACATATGCTTTTGAGTTTAAGTTATATACACCGCCAAACTCCTAGGCCATGTACAAATGCATTTGAGTTATGTAATTTATCAATGAAAATATTTTTTTACACTATCAGATTGTCAACTTTCTGAAGAGAATGTAGATGTGGGGATTTGTAATGCTAAAAAGAACAGTGATCCTGTACAATAAGTAAGATATAAGGGCTCGTTAAGTTGGGGAACAAGCTATCCCGGGAATGTTGTTCCACCTTCAATGTAGGATAACTACAATCCCGCAATAACTAATTTCGTAGCAAGTTATCTGGTAATTTTATCGCAACCAAACATGAAATATGCTCTTCTTAACATTAGCCAGAGAGTGATGTTGTGTACAGCTTAACCTCTTTGAATTATACTATCAACTTGTTCATTATAGCTTCTTGATTACTTCATCTACGTTAACGTTTTCAAACCTCGTGTGGACATGTAATATTCATAAAATTGAAACGATACAGAAAAGGTTATTAAGTAGCAGATTAGTAGCAAAAGAAAAGAGGAAAAATCTCACCTACTTCTAGTTGTGATCCTATGACTTAACAAGTGTAAGAGTTATACAATTAAGATCTATATATAATTCTACAACCAAAGGATGCGGTGCAACGGATGAGGCTGTTCCTCCCTTAGTCAGAGGTTTCGGATTCGAGCCCTGGGTATGGAAAAATCCTTGGTAAGGAGCGCTTCTCTTCGAATGGAGCCCTACGCGGCACGAATCTAGATTGATTGAACTCCAATGCGGGTATCGAACATTGGATGAGAAACCAAAAAAAGCTCTATAATTCTAATTTATTCTTTTAGATCGACATCAGTTCGATTGCTGGAGCATCTGAGTCTAAAATGATTTATGTCAACCTTAACTCAATGTTTAAAGAAGATTTCAAAATGTACAACAATAACATATCCAGGGTATTCCCACGAAATAGGATTTGAGAAAGGTAGAATGTACGCAGCCAATACCATAATCATTGTTGTTCACAGAATTAGGGTTGGACATATTTTGGTTTAAATCGAAAAAAAACAGAAAAATCGAATCAAAATTTAATTTTGGCTTGGTTTTTCGGATTGATTTCGGTTTCAAATTTTACAAATTCGGTTTAACGGTTTGGTTTTCGAATTTTTCAGAAAAAAAATTGGATAAATCAAAAAACCGAAATTATATAAATAATATATATATATATATATATATATATTATTATATATGTAGATATACTAAAAATATAATATAATTAGAAATTACATATAAATATATAAATTATAATCATTTAGTAACCCTAAATCCTAATATACTGCTTTACTTTAATCCCTAACATTAACATGAAGGCTGCAACGATGCTCAACCATCCTCAGTTCGTCAGTTCATTTGAAATTTCAACATCGCCAACGACAGTCGGCAGTTGTTTGCTCAGTTTGTTACTGCCGTCGGCAGTCGCTTTCGAGTGCAGTCACTGTCGTCACGCCAACGGCTACGACTCAGCGAGGTCGATATTTATGGTTATTTCATGCGAGTTGAATTAGTTATATTTTGAAATGAAAAATAGGTTTACAAAAAGATTATTTTTCTAGAAAAATCACCAATTTTAAATGCTCACTGCTTTAATCTTTATAACCGAAATAAAAATCCGAAATAACCGAACCGAATTTATAAAAATCGAATCAAACCGAAATAATTTTGGTTTGGTTATGATTGTCATTTTTGTCAATCTAAAAATAAAAAAATCGAACCGATATTCAACAATCAAACAGAACAAACCGAATGCCCAACCCTACACAGAATGGGTCAAGTTTGAAAAGTTCATTTTTGGTGAAAATGTGATGTCCACATTGGGTGTAAATATTTGTTCTTTGTTGTAATTAAAAAATACAGAAATTGCACAAATATGGTAGCCACAACCATGACTAGCTCCTTCCTTGCCTTTGTGGCAAGACTTTTGCTTAGACGTTAAAATTGTTCTTTTTCAAATAAAATTTTGTATATTTGAACATCACATATAACAAATTATAATAATTAATAATTTAAAATTAATATTACAAAAATCAATTGACTCTCGAAATTCAAATAGAGCCACGATAAATTAAAACCTTGTGTTATTTTTATCGTGTGCTTTTCGCTAATTAACACATGTGAATCATGTATGCGACATCATGACTCGTGAACACCATGATATTCTTTTCCTGTCATTTTATGTAACATTGTTTGACTTGATACAAATTTTTTTATTAAAATCAAATATTTTTTTAAAAAGATTATAGTCTAAAACATTCATTGACCATTCATATCAAAACCAATTCAAAGTCGAAGTCACTTATATCCTGATTTATAAATTTTATAAATATTTTATTCTATTTTCGTTAACAAGCTGAATTGATAATTAAAAATGATAATTCTATATATTAAACCTATTTTGGATCTTTTGTTTTTTTTATTCGATGGGGTTATTGGATGTGAATTAATCCACAACCTTAACAAGTCATAGCAATTACATACATGCAAATATAAAACCATATGATTTTACCAAAAGATTCTCTAATAATTGAACAAAATATATAAGAATTAATTATCTAGCTTCTAAAATTGGTCTTAAGCTTTAATTGTCCAAGAAAAACCTTTTAAATCAATTCGCACAAAGTCAAAACCATTCAATAGTCTTTTGGGCATATGCAAGTCATCAAATTATCAATTTTTATTCCCCTTTCCTTCACAGAATTAATACTTAACATGGTAGACTAAAAAACTTACACACATATGGTGTTTAGATCAAATCAAACTAACCTAACATCACAAAGATGGATATATATTGTAAATTTGTTACGGGTTCATCTGAATTCAATAACTCTAGATCAAATTATATGTATATATTAAAAGGATTATTTAATGAAAATTTTAGAGACCTCCCTCCAGGTTTAGCTTCACGACACTTGAGATCCTTGTGTTTACAATATTACATTTATCTTTCTTATAACACTGAGATCCTTGTGTTTACAATATTACATTTGTTTCTCTTATTTTGATTTATTTGTAACAATTATTTTAAGCTATTTATTATTAACATAAATACATATTAAATGCTAAAAATGCATGTAAAAAAGATGCATGTTATGTACATGTTATCGATTATTTGGTGTAAATATCGAATATATAGCTAACCAATATATATAGAATACGAGCTCTGCTATTGATATAAAAATTACCCTCACCCATAAGCCCCACCTTTCACCCAGTTTAAATAGCAATCAATTGACCATTAATTTCTTTTTGACAAATTTTATTCCTTGATATTAAACATAGTGTTTTGTTAAGTATAAAGACCAAAGAATAAGTTGAGAAATTATTGGTAAGAAAAGTTAGTTATAACATCATTGTGTTAAGTAGATAAACGTCCATTAATGAATACGTCATACGTGTATGAATATTTTCTGTATATATTTTCTAGGAAGTTTAGGTAGTTTTGTTACAAGTCACTGTAGCCAAACCATTAAAACATAACAATTAGGAAATGTGGTGAATTAATTATTATAAAATGGATTGCTTTTAAGGGTCCCAACACTAATATACGAAAATAAATAAGAGTAGGTTTGTTAAAAGTTACTAGGAATCTGAGTGGAAACTTGTACAAGGATTTGATTAATTAGTTAATTAACTAAGTAGCTAGTAATAGTAGTTAAGTATAATTAATTGAGTTAATCACATTGCCAAATCATGCGTTTTTACTCTTATTAGCTTGTGATTTTTGTTTATGATTTACTTACTTATGTGCTTTTTTGAGACATATCATATTAATTTAGTGCCCCACAAATTAAGCTCAAGGACAACATATATAAGAGTGGTACTACCTCATTTGGTAGTCGAATTCAGTAGTCCGATTAATTCAGATTCACACAACGCAAAACTCATAAATAAAAGAAACACGTTAATCAAAGGGTTTTTATCACGACTTTAGTTTGTTTACTGTCCTTTATCTTGAGTCGAGGATCTATCGGAAACAATTTCTCTACTTCTTCGGAGGTACCAAACCCCATGTACTATGTGAGAATATACTGAGTTTGTTGTTGTTGTTGTATGTTAATCAAGGGTTTCTCTCGTCCTAACGCTCGGGCGCGAGACTTTCAATAAAGAGTAAAAAGATCCTATCTATCCCATCATATTCGTTAATGATTCAAAATTGATTGTGAAACAAAGTCCATATAATACAATGTATTCAAAACTTTGGAATAGAAAGCCCCATGGACAAGTTTCATGTACGACACGGCAAACTTTTTTTTAAAATTTTTTTTTTACAACCAAAATAGTTAAGTAAATTAAGTTTCATTAGCCACACAAAAAAAATAATAAATTAGAGATTTATACGTTCTACACACTGATCAATATAATTCTTTTTTTATTGTCGATATAATGTTTTTGTTGTTATACTTTCTATAATTTCGTACTATCGACAAAAACTTAATTATATGTACTTTTTAAGTAATGATAACCTCAATAGTGTTAATAAAAAGTGTCACCATAACATATGCAACAAAAATAAAAGTGTGAAGGATCGAGTTTTGTAAATTCATAATCAGGTGTGCAAGTTTTCTATCGAAATTATCACCAACAACTTATAAAAAAACGCCTCAGCTATATTAATTGTTTGAGTCTCATACATGAATTTTTAGGTAGGAAAAGTGAACACAATTAGTAGTTCATGTATGAAACTCAAAAAACCGAGGATACTTTCATGTGTTATTTTGACTCTTAGAATAAAATAAAATTAATATATAAAGACAATTATCTCAATACAGCAAAGCAAAGGACTGAAATTACGACTAAAGTGAGTGTAAAAATTCTAACTCTTTAATGTCACGTGCTATTCACGTGTCTCTCTCTCTCTCTATATATATATATATAAGAAGAAAATTGAGAGAGCACCATTATTAGAGCCATGGAAGGTTCAAAAATTCATTGCAAATTCTCAAGAAGAACAATTTTTTTTCAACAATGGACAACATTAGTTTATATATTTGCTTTTGTTATTCGATTTACTCAATCATTAGATTATTCAGAAGCTCTTTCTAAAAGTCTTCTTTATTTCGAAGCTCAACGCTCCGGTCGATTGCCATACAATCAAAGAGCCATTTGGCGCCACCATTCCGGCCTCACCGATGGGCTCGATCAAGGGGTATGAACATTTTCCTCGCTAAGTATCATTGATATTCTTATGTATCTTTTTTTTTTGACGGACTTTATTAAAGTGTCAGTAAAAAATTCTTCCGTTCTATGTATCCTCGACATTCTTATGTATCTTCTTGGTTGACGGTCTTTTCATCACTCTTTCATTGACGTTTTGATTTGTCTTTTTTGTTGACGGTCTTTACCAAGGGTTTTGCAAAAATTGGTTGTTATAGCATCGACATTCTTATGTATCTTCTTTTGCTGACGGTCTTTATCAAGGGTTTTGCAAATTGTAGTCTTCTTGACATATCAAGTCAAGAGAGCGAGGCTCCTAGTAATGGGGGAAAGGGGAGTGGGTAAGCCGATTGGTTGTTATATATGTACATCTTTTTGATTGATGGCCTTTATTATGGTGTCAGTAAAAATTCTCCCGCTCTGTCATTGACATTCTTATGTACCTGTTTGGTTGATGGTCCTTTCAGCGATCTTTCATTGACGTTTTTATTTATCTTTTTTGTTGACGGTCTTGATGCTCTGACATTCTTATCTACCTTTTTTGTTGACGGTCTTTATCAAGGGTTTTGCAAAAATTTGTTTGTTATATCATCAACATTTTGATGTATCTTTTTGATTGACAGTCTTTTTACCGCTTTTTCATTGACATTTTATTTGTCTTTTCTGTTGACGATCTTGACGAGGCGTCAGTGAAAATATTCCCATTCTAACATTGACATTCTTACGTACCTTTTTTTGTTGACGGTATACTTAATCAAGGGGTCTATAACAAAATATCCGTTCTTTCATTGACATTCTTATGTATATTTTTTCTATTAATGACCTTGATCGCGTATGTAAAAAATCTCTTTTGTTGATATCACGTTCATATTTTCTGATTCATGACTAATATCATTGATGACATTCTTATGTATCTTTTTTTTAAATATGTGACAGGTGGATTTGGTGGGAGGTTATTATGACGCCGGTGACAATGTTAAGTTTCAACTTCCGATGGCTTTTACTATAACGATGCTTTCATGGAGTGTCATTGAATATGGCGAAGATATAGCCGCCGCAGGCGAGTATAAATACGCGCTTGAGGCCATCAAATGGGGCACTGATTATTTCGTTAAAGCTCACACTCATCCCCACGTACTCTGGGTTCAGGTTTGTATAAAGAAATTCATTAAATATGTACACGTATAAAGTTTAGTGAAAAAAATCCCTTCACCCACACCCAAAATACTACTTTACTATGGTACATTGAAGTATATGAAATTCACTTGACTCACATTTCACATTGTCTTTATAGACGTAAATCAAGCTAGTGATTTTATTGAATTCCAAAAGTTGGGTCACCTTCATAATTATAGATTTGACTTTAGTACTAACTTATTATATTTGACTCGTTTAAATTCTGAATTCGTCAGGTGGGTGAAGGTGACACGGATCATTACTGTTGGCAAAGGCCAGAGGACATGACCACGTCTCGTCGAGCTTTCAAGGTCGACGAGGATCACCCCGGATCGGATGTCGCCGGGGAGACGGCAGCCGCCTTGGCGGCTGCGTCAATTGTATTTAGGAGAACAAATCCTCATTACTCTCACCTTCTCTTGGTCCATGCGGAACAGGTAACTAACTAAATTTGTTTAAATACATACATTAAAGAAATTGCTAAATATTAACAAGTGGTCAACTTCCCCCTTTTCGCTTTATATGGTACACTTTTTTAAGTCCATTTTGAAAAGAATGAGAAAATTTTTAAATTTGAAAAACAACTAATATCATACTTTCGATATATTCTTCATGAGAAGCTTTTATAATCACATAAATGTTATTCCTATGTCATATTTAAGTTTATAAATTTCAAGTCTTTAGTGACACGCAGGACAAGCTAGGGGACACCAGAAATTTATAGTATTATATAAACGAGGTTAAAATTATCTTATATATATAGAGAGTAGACGTTGAATCTCCTTTGACTTCTTCACGTTTACATGTCTTTATACTCTGAATCTACTTAATGAAAATTTTGGCTCCATCGCTCTTTGCACCAATGCTCTCATTAATTTTAGATCACAAATTTCAAAAAATCTTCATTTGTGTCGATTTAATCTATATGTGACATATATTAGAACATTCAGAGTACATACTTTAAGTGAGATTTCAAAGAGATATTCCTATTGGTTGATAGTTTGATTACATAATCAATGCAATTAATTGTTTGTTTCCAATATTATTGTAGTTGTTTGAGTTTGGTGACAAGTATAGAGGGAAATATGATACAAGTGTTGGAGCAGCCAAAGGTTACTATCCATCGTTGAGTGGTTACAAAGATGAGTTGTTATGGGCAGCTATGTGGCTATACAAAGCCACCGACAAGTCATATTACTTAAAATATGCATTACAAAATGCACAATCTTTTGGGGGTACTACTTGGGCCATTGCTGAATTCAGTTGGGATGTCAAATATGCTGGCCTCCAACTACTTGCCTCTAAGGTACATTCTCTAGTTTTATATTCCCATCTATCAATTTTTCTTTTTCGAAGTCGTTTCTGTACCTCCACGAGATAAGGATAAGGTCTGCAAATACCGTGTCTCTTTCGGAATTCACTTGTGGGATATCGCCGAGTATGTTGTTGATGATGATAGTTTGTAGATTTTGATTTTAGTTCTTGTGATATATATGATTAAGTATATTAACCCTTAAGTTAGTCGAAATATGCATTTGTGAGATCTCCTTGTTGGTGAACATTCACAATATTTAAGAATCTTAAGTAGTTCCATTGTGTAATTATTTATGTGTTAGGTTAAACGTGTATTGTTAGTGGATGTTTGAAGGTAATATACTTTTAAACTAGTTGAAATATAAGATATTTTTATATAATGGGAAAAGTAAATACACCATTTAGTTAATTGGAGGTTAGATATGTTGAGTCATATGTATATTACAAGGATCAAAATTAAAATTTCCCAATAATTGAGAGACCAAAAGTGTTATTAGGACTTTTGTTGATTAATTTAATATTTTAAGAAAAAATAGTAAGTCCTCATGTTTAAAATTTAATTAGTCTTAAGTCTTTTTTAGTTAAGTAAATACATATATTATTTTGAAACTTTGATTTTGATGTGTTACCTTAAGATTGTTCATAGTTTCATGTATCGTTGATTAGGTAGATCTATATGCTTTAGTTGTTATTCCTATTATTTCAATACATATTATATGCATGCATTGCACTTCTCTCTCCTTTATTTCATTTTAATTATTTTAGACATGTATTTACATGGTCAATATATATAATTATGTGTGCTTTGACACATGTTAAGTCGTAGATGTAGACTCTGAAAATAGTGAAACATTTTAAATGAGATTATTTTCATCGAGACAATTTTATTGTCCTTTAGAATATATACAAATAACATATACCGGCACAATTTGTGCTAATCAAGTTAATTATTAATGGATGAAAGAATATAATTAGTCCAAAATCAAGCATAAAAATTAATGAGTTCCCATCTCAATTTTGACCCTAATCTGGCTTATTTTTCAACATAATCCATGTTCTACGTTTAATAAGTCTCAAATCCGAAAAATAATTTAAGTTGTGTGCATTGACAACGGAAAAAAAAAAAAAATTCACATGTTAAAATAAATTACTTCTCATTTATTATAAGTTGATATTGGTTCATGTTTATTGAACAGTAGCAAAAAGTTTACATTTTCGATGCATGGAATTTAAACTCAGCCAAAAATGACAACAATAAAATTAGGTAAGTTTTTGACACATGTTGAGATGTCGATGTAGTAGGCTCATGAATTTATGTTAGATTAATTTAATTTCATAGAGACAAGAAGGGACCCTTGTCCTTGAAAATACACACACCATACATGAACTAGTTAAGGAAAAATCTTCACATAAAGAAAGTTGTAGGTGGTGTGACTTGAGATTGATAGTTAGTCCAAAATTAAATAGAGAAACTATCAAGAATTTTCCTTCTCAACTATAGTCCACAAATAATTTGGCGTCACGACTTAATAATGTTTCAATTTGTGACACTTAAATCATTGGTATGTCATGTCGAACAATCTTTTGATCGATAGCGATACGGTAAGTTATATATACTGATAGTATAAAGAGCTCTCACACTATTTATATAATTTAGATTAAAATTTACTGACGTTGGATCATGTAATATCGATATGATAACATATATGTATCACAAACATTAAGGGCTATAGCTCAATTGGTCGATCAACTACTTTACACTCCCGGCCACCAGTATTTTTCAAGAAAATTCTTTTTTTTTTGTTTTCTATCCGGTGTCTGGTATTCGCATTGAGCCCGATTAATTCGAATTCGCGCCGGATAGGGCCTATTCGGGCGTAGTGCTCCCTACCAAGTATTTTTTCATACCTAAGACTTGAACCCGAGACCTCCGATTAAGCTAGGAGGAGTAGCCTCATCAACTGCACTACATTCTTTTGATGGTTTCTTGAAAGTTCATCGTACAATTAAAAAATTGTTCTCGTTGATCAGAAACATATCACGAATTAGTTATCCTTTACTATGACGAAAATATTGTCTATTGTTACGTTATAAACGATTAAGTTGCATATATATATATATATATATTTATTTATACGATTAATGCATAAAACTTAAAATCTTATTTTCGCAGTTGCCGAAGCAAGGCAAAGAAGACAACAAGATTCTCCAAGAATATCGTTCGAAAGCAGAACACTATATTTGTGCATGTATGAACCAGAATAATAAAACTAATGTGCATCGCACCCCAGGGGGATTACTGTACATCCGCCAATGGAACAACATGCAATATGTATCAAATGCAGCATTTCTTCTCATGATCCATTCTGATCATCTCAGGGAAACTAATCAGATGGCCAGATGTGAACGTCGTCCGGTGGGGCCCGAAGAGATCTTCACCTTTGCAAAATCACAGGTCAATTCTCATTTTTTGTTATTTTTATCTATTTGAGTTTTATCGAAACAACCTCTCTACCTCACCTCTGAAGTAGAGGTACGGTTTGTGTACACTCTATCTTCTCCAGACTCACTTTGTGGGACTACACCGATTATGTTGTTGTTATTGTCAGGGGCAGAGCCAAACTTTGGCATGGGGGTTCACCGAACCCCTTCGGCGAAAAATTATATTATTTATATATCACTAATTATGTTTTATGTATATATAATTGATGTCAAACTTCCTTCGATTAGTTTTCTTCAAATTTTGAACTCCCTTTGTGAAAATCATGACTCCGCCTCTGGACTCACTTGTTATTGTTATTTTGACCTTCCCCACACTATGTTGACAATGTCTTAAAATAGCACTACAAAGTATTAGTGACACTCTGATATAACCAAGTAAATATGGGTTGATTCAGAATTTAAACTCGATAAAATTGAAAGTTAAATTTTTTAACTATGAACTTATTATATTTTGAAATTATAAGTTCAGATATTCCTTATTGAAAATACTGAAATTCGGATAAATTTGTAAATATCTCGCTAAAACTAAAAGTTAAACAACTACTGAAAATATGGTGATTTATAAGAATGATTTTGAAGGTGGTTGCCTGGTTGGATGACTTGTTGATCTATCTTGTTTGTGGGCAAAAACAATAAATTTAACAAATTTTGACTTTTGACCTTAGAGATTTGCCATAGACAAACGGAGTTCAAAAGTTATGACCATCAACATATTTGCAAGATCATTTGATGTAAATTTATGCTAAAATAAATTAAAGCCTTAATTAAAATCACCCGTCCAAAACCCAAACTCCTTGCAAGGTGAATTGTGATAATAAATCGACATTATTGATTACATACTATTTTGTATAACTAATTCTTGTTCTTGAAAAATAACAGGTTGACTATATCTTGGGCTTGAACCCGAGGGGCATGAGCTACTTGGTCGGGTATGGGCCCAAGTACCCCCGGAGGGTGCACCATCGGGGTGCATCGGTGGACTCGTACAAAAAGCGCAAAGGCTTCATTAGTTGTACCCAAGGCTATGACAATTGGTTCGGGCGTAAGAACCCGAACCCAAATATGTTATTCGGGGCACTAGTCGGTGGACCGGATAACAAGGACCGGTTTAATGATCATAGGAGAAATTACATGCAAACAGAGGCTTGTACTTATAATACAGCCCCACTTGTTGGATTATTTGCAAAATTACATGGACTAGACAGAGGCACCAACATTGAAGATTCAACATTATTTTCTGCTAAGTAAATAGTTTATGTGTTGTCATTATAATTAGAAAATACCACGTCATTGTTTTGCTTACTTTTGATTGGTTGAAAAAAGAAATACAACAAAAGAAGTAAATAAACTTATAGAGTATATGGGTTTGTTGGATGTTCGATATCCATTTGTTAGAAGTTCAATGTATTTATGTTATTCCACTATTCACTTTTATGAATAAATAAAATTTACATTTCTTCTTCATTTGTTTTTGTGTGAATTAATTAATGTCTTCTATGCATAATATCATATTATAGCTGCTATACTGCTAAAATATATTAAAATACATTGATAGAATACATTGTTCGTTCGATCCATTTGTTGATTAAAAGTGAGGTCCACAATTCTCTTCTATGAATAATTAAGGTTTACATTTCTTCTTCCTCTTGCATGAATGTCCTCCAAAAATAAGATTACTTGAAAACTACCTACTTATAATTGTGCATAAAATGAGATTTTTTATGTATTGGAACCCCTAAAAAAGTCAACAACCTCTCTCTTCTTTGAGTGAGCACTCTATGGTAACATGTTCATTGTGCAATGCAGATCACACATAAGATGTAAACCGCACTAGACAATCTCATACAACAAACTCATGGTCGAGCGGCAGATAAAGATTGAATTCGATCCACATGAAAAATCCAACTCTCAATTGCTCAACCATGCCCTTGCTGCGGCCGGCCATAAAATGAGATTACTAAATTGAAAGATAAGATAAAATTACCAGCTAAACTAAAATATAGTAGAATACATTTATAATTTAAAATAATTTACGGTATCAATATATAATTACTTAATTAAATTCGTATTCTTTTTTCACTTCCTCTAGAAAAATAATTGAAAATTTGGTGAGCTAATCTAGTTAGTAAACTCTTTAATGTTGGAAAATGGAGGATGCCGACAGCATATATGACCAATTATTTTTTTGAAATTTATTAAGACGGTGAAGGGTTTAATTCATTGTAGGGACTACTATTATTATGAGATCACACAGTAAAGGGTCACATCAGTGAAAATTTGTCAAAATCTCAAGTACAGATATATATTTGGTCTGCTTGTTTCTGTTTAATTTAGATAGCTAGCTTTTTATATATATTAGTAAGGGGTCGTTTGATAGAGTGTATAAGAATAATACAGTTTTCTTTTCTTAATTGAAAGTATACGAAGGGGAGACTTGGAGTAACTGGTAAAGTTGTTGTCATGTTGCAGAAATGCAAGGTAAGACTGCGTACGATACACCCTTGTGGTGGGGCCCTTCCCCGGACACCACGCATAACGGTAGCTTTAGTGCACCGGACTTCCCTTTTTTTCAATTCAAAATATAATGCAAAATATGGTATATTAGTAATGTTTGTGTTAATTATGATTGCATTAGTTATACTTGTATTTTTCTTATGCAATGTTTGGTTCGATGTATTAAAAAAAATACGGATTAAATAATTTCTAAAAAAAAAAAAAATTTTTTTTTACATAATGCCCTCAGTATATATGTTGGAAAGAATGCGGAATTTTTTTTGAGGTGTAATAGGGTCTTTAAGCATGTTAATGCATGCATTAGATCCATTGCATTACTAGTGTCATGGATTTTGAGGTATTAGTAATACACGCTACAATACACAATACAGTGTATAACTAAAGCTTGCATTAGTTATACATAGGGTAAAAAGATATACCAAATAAAGTACTACTAATACACATTAAACTAATACATACATTAATATTTCAATACACTCTACCAAACGATCTCTAACAGTAATAATAATACTTGTGCGGTCTATGAAAAGGTGATGTGTACGTAATCTCATCTTTAACTTTTCTATATAATAGGAGTGGTTTCAACATATCACATATTTGATATTAAATTAAAAAATAAGGGTATTAAGGTCTTTAAAGAAAATTGTAAGTTCTTATTGAAAAAAAAAGTTGTTTCTTTTTGTAGACCTATCGAAAATTTTAAAACAAAATCCACTCTTTTCTCATTAATTACATAAAATGTCATTTAAAAAATTTACATAAATGCCATTACATGTGGTTTTTAGTCTTGCATTCATTTCCATATGTGGGTCCTCATCTATCATCTATTTTTCATAAAAATTGTATTTTTTGTTGTATTTAAGATGAATGTGGGCACCTACATGCTACTTTTATTTAGATTATATAATATAAAATTATTTCAAATATATTATGTTTAAATAAATTTGTTAATAAGATAATAATTTATTTTAATATGATAAATATAATTAAATACATTTTATTCCTTATTTACATTTCATATCAAACATATAATTTGCTTTCTTCCTTATTTGTTACATGAAATACAAGTTTGTCTAATTTAAAATTTTAATGTATAATTAATAAGTTAATTTAATAAATTTTTAATCAATATTTTTTTAGATTTGTGCCAAGTCAATATATACCACCAAAAAGAAATTAAAGAAAAATACCTAACAAGATTTTACTTATATAAGGTTAAACATAATTTGTTACTAAATAATAATGATAATTAGTTATTTTTATATATGCAAATCATATTATCCGTATTGGATTAAGCATACTATTCCTACGAGTTAATGATTTTTTTAATTAAAATTTTGAACATTAATTACTTGTTGGATTGTAGTTATTTCAACCACCTCAAATTCAAACCAAAAGTTTTAATATTTTATTTTTAAAAAACTTAATATATAAAATGCATTTTACTCATATAACTTATTTGATTAATTTGATATTTTCTCGATTTATCTAAAATCTACCAAATTATGATTTTAACTAAATATACCTAATAATTAGTGTTCCTTTGATTTTTAAAGTATCACCAACATTCCTATATCACCCTTGATTAATTATTATTATAATTCATTTGTATATTTAAAAATTAATAATAGTTAATTAAAAATAAAATAAACAGTTATAACATGTCTGCTTTACTCGTAATTTTACTATATAACTATTTGCAACATAATTTAAATTCATGGAAAATAAATTTTAACCACAAACAAAAATATGAAGAAACAATTTTTTTTTTATTGATAAACAATTGTGGTTACAAATCTGTTCCTCCCTTGATTCTTCTCTCTTGATTTTCTCCGTAATTCGAGGGCCGTTAATGGCTTATTCTTGAACATAGGATGATCTATTTTTGAATATCCCATGATTTTGTGGGATATTGGAGATTCCGATCTTTTTATGAATACCCACAGCTTATGGGATATTCAAGATGATTATCTTTTTACGAATACCCATGAGTTTATGGGATATTCAAAATGCATGTTTCAGGGAACATGTTACCCTTTAAATAGGCTAACAGAATTTAGATTCTTATTGAAGAGTCCACAAATTTTAGATGTCTACAAATGCCCCCTACTTCAAGGCTTGTCGAAGTGTAGATTTGATGACGAGTCTTGAAGTACCAAAAGATCTTCCATCTTTATGCGGTGGCTACAGATTTGCAGATCTGGAGAAGAGAAGAAGGGCAGATTTAGTCCCACTGGGCGTGCCAATTTGTTTGCAACATAATTTAAATTCACGAAAAAAAAATTTAACCACAAACAAAAATATGAAGAAACAAGAATTTTTTATTGATAAACGATTGTGGTTACAAATCTGTTCCTCCCTTGATTCTTCTCTCTTGATTTTCTCTGTAATTCGAGGGTCGTTAGTGGCTTATTCTCGAACATATGATGATCTCTTTATGAATAACCCATGATTTTGTGGGATATTGGAGATTCCGATCTTTTTACGAATACCCACAACTTATGGGATATTCAAGCTGTTTATCTTTTTACAATACTCATGAGTTTATGAGATATTCAAGATGCCTATTTCAGGGAACATGTTACCCTTTAAATAAGCAAGATTTAGGGTAAAGTAGTCTTCTAGAACTCCAACAGATTTTGGATTCTTATTGAAGAGTCCACAAATTTTAGATGTCTACAATAACCTCTAATTAATTATTATAAATCATTTATATACTGAACAGGTAATAATATCCAATCCGTAATTTTATCATACCACCTTCAATTAATTATTATAAGTCATTTATGTATTAAAAAATTAGTATACTCTCCGTTTCAAAAAGAATAACCTACTTTTCTTTTTAGTCTGTTTTAAAAAAATGACCCCCTTATTTTTTTGATAATACTTTAATTTCAACTTTGCACCTTACATGTTTAAAACCATAGGATTAAAGGGCACTTTGATACACATTTGATTCAACTTTAATTTAAGGCCACATGATTCAAAAGTCTTCTTTATTTTCTTAAACTTTGAAAGGAGTAATATTTAATTAAAAAATATAAAATAAACATTTATGACATATCTGTTTTTGGTGCTTCAATCGTATTTTTACTATATCATCCCTAAATAATTATTACAAGTCATTTATGTATTAAGAAATTAATAATATTTAAGTAAAAAAGTAAAATACACATTTATGACATGTCTGCTTCAATTACTTCCGCCATAGTTTTACTAAATATCACCCCTAATTAATTATTATAAGTCATTTAAGTATTCAAAAATTAATAATATTTAATAAAACGGCAAAATAGATATAAAAATGACAAATTAACTCTTGATGTTTTAAATTAATTTGACATCTTATATGAGATCCACTTAAATTTTTTTACGGGCATTTTTATAGTAATTTTGCTATGTCATTTCTGATTAATCATTGTAAGTCATTTAAGACATTTATGCGTCGCTGCTCAATCGTGATTTTGTTATATCACCCCTGATTAATTATTATGGTCATATAAGTATTGTGCCACTTAAATTTAAATAAAAGAAATATTATAAAGCATCATAATTAAAAATCTAAATTATCTAAAAAATATAATTGGCTATCAACTACACAAAACTATGGACAAAGAGAGTAACATATATTATTCATAAAAAGTATTATAAATTACAATATTTAACAACTTAAAATAGCCAAAAATAATTTAATTTGTTATATATTTTTAAAAACTATGTAAAAATACGATAAATCAAAATAATCAACAACTTAAAAAATTTTAAAATATAAAATTTGGTTGACTCTCAAAATTATATTAGTGCCACTCAAATTGGAACAAAAGAAAAGTATTATAAATCACAATAATTAAAAAATTAAATTAATTTTAAAATATAATTGACTGTCAATTTCACAAAAGTTTGGACAAGAAAAGTAATGTATACTATTTAAAAATTAAATAAAAATATTATAAATTACAATAGTTAACAACTCAAATTATCTAACTACATATTAAAAGTATGATGAATTATCTAAATTATACTTGTTTCACCTAAATTGAGACAAATATAACAAATATTGAACCCGTGCTAAATCTTGGATGAATCTTAGAATGTATATGCAATCTTAAAAAAAAAAGTCTTTATTTAAATATATCAAAATTGAAAAGACAATATTTAATACAACACATCAAATAGTGAATAAGAAATAATATTA
>NC_061117.1:224181056-224306049 GCF_002878395.1 Capsicum annuum | reverse complement strand
TCATCCGTCTATAACCATATCATATCTTGTCTAAAGCACTTTTTCCCGATACCTCTTCAATCATATTTCTCAAAAATAGAAAAAAGATTTAAGAAATACATCTAAACTATTCGAAACAGCTTAAATAATTTACTCTGCTACATTTTTTTCTCAAAAATATCCTAGCCATATATTTTTGGCTGAAAACTTACCTTCTGATTAGCATTCAAAAGTGTTGCCTAATGCTTCAATGAAGTTAGATCGAGTACCATGAGGTCTTTAGATTCAATTCCCGATAGACAACCACTAAGTGATTTTTTTCCATCCACTGGTCTCCGTGAAATTAGTCGAAACAATATGAAATAATGCATCAACCCCCCTCCCCCCTAAATTTGTCTCCACAACTTACTTTAACACTTAAGCTAAAATTCTATTTATTTACTCCCTTAACATTTTTAAAGTGAATTAATTTCCCCCCTTATGCTGACGTGACATTAAAAAAGAATGACACATCAGCATAAGGGGAAGTTAATTGACTTTAAAGATTTTAAGAGAGATAAATAAATAAAAATTAAGTTTAATTGCTAAAGTAAGTTGTGGAAACAAATTCACGAGTTTTGATGCATAATTTCAAACAACATACCCTGTAATTAATTAACCAAATAGTCAAAAATGTCCCTCCTATTAACATTTGCTCCACACTAGAAAAGATGAGTCAATTTTTCCCTGGAACCATTCAAAATGGAACCTTTTTTTTGCTCTCCTTTTAAATGTTGAGCTTGCTACTGCTCAGATCAAATGAGCTATGAATTTTTGAACTTCAAAAGTAGTTCCTAATACCAAAAAACTAATTAACCCAAGAAGAAAAACCATTGTGTGTATATTAAAGGAGAAATGAAAAAGAAAAATCTGCAGTATGGAAGCAATTGAGGCAGTAAAATATCCTATAACACTTGTCATGAGTTTTCACCCAATTAAAACATCCCATCAAAGTTAAAAACAAAGGAAGTACAACTAAGAGAAGCTTACATGTCAAGAGGTTCATCAGAACACTAAAAGTTGCATCACTAGCTTAATTACAATATCTAACTAACTACTAATTTGGCTTTGTGGGCCACTTTTAAGTAGATCATCAGTGTTATGAAAGTCCCCTTTACCCTTTCCCTCTTTACAACTTTCCTTGACATTTTCAAGATTAGAATCACTTGTAGTAGCCTCTTTCATGGCATCTTGTGCCTTGTCCACTGTTTGGCTGCTCAAGCCTTGATGCTCTTTCTCCTCTGCCATTTCTTCAGCAACTCTTATGAATTCCTCTTCTGTAGTTGGCGCTTTCTCTTCTGCATGGTGTTGGTAATTTTCCTTGCTATACCTCTGCCTCCACATATCACACTAAATTAATTAAGCGATTGTAACAATTACAACAACATCATCATCACAGCCGGTGTATTCCCGGGGGGTAGATGAAGTAAAGAGGTAGGTTGTTTCCGATAGACTCCCGGCTCGGGATAAATAACAGTATAACCACAAAAAACATAAAAATAAACAACAAAATGGGATAACAAAATGGGATAACACACCGTTAGATAATAATAAAGAAATAAGACATCGACTGAGTAATACTATAAACCATATATTCAAGATCAACATCCTCGGAACATTACGAAGAACAAGAGACTACATGCACCAGAAACAAACAAAACACTCCTCTCTATCGTTACGGACGTACTCCTATCCACTAACCCTCTGCCCTAATTCACGTCCTCCACACCTTCCTTTCAAGAGTCGTGTCTTCCGTAAGCCGTAGCCGCTCCTATAGCAATTGAAGAAATTAAATTATAAGAACAAGAAAATCCATAAATCGACGAGGAACTTGTCTTAAAGTACATGGGAATCCTGAGTCGGGGTCTGGAAGGGTAAAATGTACTCAATTCATAACACTATCTCAGATGAAGGAGAGAGATTATTTCCGATAAACCCGGCTCGTGACAAACAACAGTTAACCAAGCAGAGAACATAAAAAACAAACAACAGAATATGATAACACACCCTAGATAATAAGAGAAATAAGTTACCCAGAGACTAATATTCTAATTCATCTCTGTTCAAAAATTCAAATTTATTGGAACCCATTTTTACTTTGATCATCTATATAGCACAACTCTTTTTCCTATACAGGTAAAGCACATACAACTTTATTTTACAGTAAAAGCAATACATAAACAAAGAAGAAACCATAGAAAATAGATATACAAATATTACCCTCACAAATGTAGGAACAAAGGACCGTGCCAGGAATTTCAATCGACATACACACGATGTGGTGTAAAAGTACACAAGTTGATTGCCACTCATATTAATGGATGCTCCTTCTAACTTCACCTGATTTCAATAGCAATTTCACAATCAAGTTACAAAAAAGTGATCAGTTCTTTTAACATAGAACAATTCTTCTTCTTCTTCTTCTTCTTCCTTTTTTTTTTTTTTTTAGCATGTAGACGTTTGGCAAGTGGAAGAAGAGTGCCTTTGTACACAGCTTATGAACTTTAAACACATAGCACTTGTCCCAAAACGTGGCGGATCATTACATTGCCTCATCACACATCTATTGCACCATCAGTATAAAAAATATTAATATATATCGTTAAAATTAGCTCTTGAAATCATAATTCGATCAACGCATTTAAATATAAATATACTACTTGGTTATTTCGTACTACGCACGGGTTTAATATGATACTTAATTAGATATATATTATTATATTTATATTAGTAAAATTTGTATAAGAATATTTTAAGTTGTTAATATGATACTCATAAAATTTTGGAAATCAATCAAATATTTTATGTTTTAAAATTTTTTAAAATTGTTAATTATTGTAATTAGTATATTTTTTACGTATTTTTTTTTTGAATATATAACAAATTAATTACTTTTTAAATATTTTAAATTGTTAATTATTGTCATTTATAATACTTTTTATGTACCTTTTAACTAATAGATTTTTTAAAATATATAACAGGTTAATTATTTTCTTAGATCTTTTAAATTGTTAACTATTATAATTTATAATATTTGTTGACATCTTAATTTGTTATTTTAAGCTTTTAGTTAATTTATAATACTCTCATTGTTCAAACTTTTGTGGAATAGTATATTATATTTTAAAAATAATTTAAATTTTTAATTATTATGATCTATACTAATTTTTCTTCTATTTTAATTTAATCGATATTGATATAATTTTGAGAGTCAATCAAACACCACGATTGAAGTAGCGAAGTTGGTATGTCTTAAATGACTCATAGTAATTAATTAGAAGTGATATAACAAAATTAATTCAAAACATCAAGAGTTAATTTATCATTTTATGTCTATTTTTTTTTATAAAATATTATTAAATTTTTAATATTTAGATGATTTATAATAATTAATTAGAAGTGATATAGTAAAACTACGGTTGAAGTAATAGCAACAAACATGGTATAAATGTCTATTTTATTTTTTATTAAATATTATTATTTTTCTAATATGTAAATGACATATAATAACTAATTAAGACTGATATAATAAAATTATGAAGAGGTCGACAAATAGACATGTCGACGGTCTCGTCTCTGCTTCACGTGCCATACTGTGGCTTCTAATATAGGAGAAAATTGAATGTCGATTTACTTACTTTCTTCGTTCAGCTTTAATCGTTATGAATTGAGATGACATATTTATTAAGAAAAATAATTAATAACATGATCATTTTATCATAATATTCTTATTAAATGGTGTTTATATTATGTTTTAAAATTAATTGGAAGAAAAGACAATTAAAGCTAAGGATAAATAAGAAAAAAAAAATTATTTTTTCTTGACATGTCAAAAATAACAAGTAAAAATAAAATTTCAATTAGAAAATTAGTAATAAGTAAAAGGAAACGAAGAGTGTATTTATTAGCTCAATGCATTTAATTCAATTCATTTCATCTTGTTAAATATTTACAAAATATTACATATCTTATCTAGAGTCATGATAAAATAAATAATAATCAATAGATACTAAAAGTTATAAAATACACAAATAATGTAATTGGAACATATATTGTTTGAAAGTTTCAAAAACATCATCTAATCCGTACTACACCATTTAAAAATAGAGTAATTTTCAAAAAATTTAACATAAATAAAATAATATTTCTAAAGAGTTCAAGTAACATAAATTAAAATCTATACTCCCTCATTTATTAATTTAATTCATATTACCCCGTCTAATTCATCTCAATTTGCTTTCTTGCACTTCTATTAAGTGCAATGGTGTATCTATATATATTTTTTAATATGTAGAGGTATATATCTTAATATTTAGATTATGTAAATAACTTAGGGTAAACAACATAAAATCTTGATAGTTTAAAACTTTATTAAAGAAAATTTAATATTCTATATAATTATTAAAAATATTAATTTTAGATTTATTGAGATGCATAATTAATTTCTAATACACGAAGATATATTTTTTTTATATAAAAAAGCATAATTAGTATTTAATATATTTTGGATCTATTGAGATACATAATATATTAAAAAAAGATACATTTCTTTTTATAAAGATACATAATTAGCTTCAAATATATTTTTTTAATCACACATCAAATAAAAGGAATGAGATTGTATAAGTATGATAAATAAAGGCATATGTTTATGATATTTTTTCAACTCACGTAAATAATCAATTAAACATTTTCTTTTTTTAAATTTAAAACCTTTGTCCAAAGAGTTATATCATTTTTTTTTTATAAATAACTTAAATACCAACAGTAATTACATTCTCTTTCACTTTTTTAATTATTTTACTCTATCCCTATTAATATATATAACATACCCAACGTATACATGACATTCTGCGTATACATTAAAATTTTTGTAATATGTTTAGGAAGTTGAAATTTTTTGTAATATTAGAAATATAAATTGGGTATTTGCATAATTTTCCGTTTTTTTTTTCAAAGGGATATGGGGTCGATAGGGTTTATAAGTTACCTAATATCCTTAGTCCCTCTGTTTCGCTATATTCAAATTCTTCCTTAGCTTCTTTGATGGATTCCAATAGCGTCGAAGCAACTCGTATTCGCCAGGAAATCGATTCCTTGAAGTCAAAAAAATTAAATATAGAGCAACAAATATCGTCTCTGGAAGCTCAACTTCATCAGCTTGAACTCAATTCAAATACTGCATCATCACTCTCCAATGGAAATTTAGGGAATTCAAATGGCTTATCTCCCGATATGATTTATAGATACAGTCGGCACCTATTGCTTCCTTCATTTGGCGTTCAAGGTTCGGTGAGCATTGTTAAAAATGCACCTAAATTATATTTAGTTTTTTTTTTTTGAGTTTTATACATGAACTATCAGACCTGTGAGTTTCCTATCTGAACTATGACTGATCACTAACTATTAATTGTTTGAGTGAATAATTAATATTTGAGGTATGTTTTGATGAATAATCGGTGATAGTTCAGGTAGGAAACACACCTAAAATATTAGTTTTTTTGAGTTTTATACCTGAACTATCAGCCATGTGAGTTGAGTTTCCTATATGAATTGTCACAGACTAATTATCAAAATATACCTCTAACGATTAAATGTTTGAGTGAATAATTAAAGTTGAGTTGTGTTTTGATGAATAATCGGTGATAGTTCAGGTAGGAAACACACCTAAAATATCTAGTTTTTTTGAGTTTTATACCTGAACTATTGGACGTGTGAGTTGAGTTTCCTATATGAATTGTCACAAACTAATTATCAAAACATACCTCTAACGATTAATTGTTTGAGTGAATAATTAAAGTTGAGTTGTGTTTTGATGAATAATCAGTGATAGTTCAGGTAGGAAACAAACATAAAATATCTAGATTTTTTGAGTTTTATATCAGAACTATCAGATGTGTGAGTTTTCTATCTAAACTATCATTGACTATTTTTCAAAACATGCCTCTTAACAATTAATTTTTTGAGTTTTATACCTAAACTATCATATGTGCGAGTTTTCTTATCTGAAATATCTCCGACTATTTATCAATACATACCTCTAACGATTAATTGTTTGAGTTTCATAAGAACTATCAGACGTGTGAGCTTCCTATCTATTTATCAAAACATACCTCTAACGATTAATTGTTTGAGTTTCATACCTGAACTTGAGTTCAGGTAGGAAAAGTGAATAATTAATAATTGAGGTATGTTTTGATGAATAGTTAGTGATAGTCTATGTAGGAAACTTGCACACCTTATCGTTCAGGTATGAAATTTAAAAATCGGGATATTTTAGGTGTGCTTTTGATAATTTAAATCAATAAACAACTATTTTTGTTTGATAAGTGAGATTTATTGTTGGAAATTAGGTCAGGCGAATCTATTGAAATCTTCAGTTTTGGTTATTGGAGCTGGAGGTTTAGGATCACCTGCTTTACTATATCTTGCTGCTTGTGGAGTTGGTAAGATATGTTAATTTGAGTCCAGTTTTCTTTCTGTTCTCGGATTGAGTTACAACTTGTTTGGATGGTTGTTACTTATTGAATTGTATTGTGCTGTTAGTTTAAATATATCTTTGGTTTCATTCTTACTTAGATTTTATTGTATCACATCGTTAAGTCCATGTAAGGTAATGACAAAAGGTTTCATTTTGTGTGACAACCAATTCGGTGTGACCATGTGGTTATGATGTTTCTTTTTCTCAGTTTGTATTTACTTCTTATTTAATAATCTTATTTTAGTAGCTCTACTCGTACCATATTTTTTTTTTTGTAAGTTTATCCTTCAAATTTTTGATGTGTGACATTATATACTGATGGAAAATGATATAATCTACCCATACGTTGTATTCATTAAACAATACAATACAATACAATACAATACGTTATGAAACAATAGGGAACAACCATCCAAACAGAACGTAGTGAATATAGCGGGAATATTCTTTTTGACAATAGATTTAAACTTTAGCATTAACATATTTTTTTTTGAAGAATTTTCAACTATGCAATGCCGTTAGGTCACTTTGTATACTTTCACAACTTTTGCAGCTCTGTTGTAAGAGTTGTTAGGAATCATGTTTTTATTCCGGTCTTTTGCAGGTCGAATAGGTATCGTTGATCATGATATAGTGGAACTTAACAATCTGCAGAGGCAGGTAGTGTTTTATGCGCTGGCTATTGAATTTGATGCATGCTGTTTTTTCCAAGTGATTTTGAAATTTTAGCCATTTGTGTTAATAAGCTTATTGGCTATGGTGTTGACATTGTATTCCAGATAATACATACTGAAGCATATATTGGAAAGTCAAAAGTAGAGTCAGCTGCTGATGCTTGTCGCTCGTAAGTCGCGGATAGAGTAATTTTTTTCTACCAATGAACTTGCATTTAATGTTCTATTTGCGTCAGGATCAACTCCTCCACTCAGATTGTGGAGCATAAAGAAGCATTCCGCACGTCCAATGCCTTAGAGATTGTGAGCAAGTATGGTTTAGTAACACCTATTTATATATGGCTGTATGATTTTATTCCCTATATGTGTCTCTTTTGATGTTTTTGGTTGGTTCAGTTTCCTCTTTTGCTTTAGTAGTGCGGTGATTTTGACATTTTGCTTGCTTAATGATCTTTCTCAGATATGATGTGGTAGTTGATGCAACAGACAATGCTCCAAGCCGCTACATGATCAATGATTGTTGCGTTGTACTTGGGAAGGTTAGCTGTTTCTTTCTTTGACAGTTACTGGAAAGCTTTAGCTGCTTCTTGTGATGTTCCCGTTTTGTACAAATTTTTATGGTAACAATGATGCACAATACAATTGCCTTTGGATGCAATAACCTTTCCTTCCTTTGGATTTTTTATTCCAGGAGCTTTCACGTTTTAATCTAACAGACAGTTTTTTCATAAACTTCTTTAATGGTATGATCATGTGATATGGTATTGAATATTGTTGCCTAGACGTACAGATACTAAGCTCATAGTGCAAGTGTGGAATTGGATGTTAAGTTCATTTGAATGTTGGTTTATTTATCTGATAACTGGCTTATTTGTATTAACAGCCTCTTGTATCTGGAGCTGCTCTAGGACTAGAAGGGCAGGTACATTTGCGGATAGCATTCATCATTCCCAGAGCTTTTGTGTCTCCGTAAGACTTTAAATTGATTGGTAACTCTATGCTCTGAATGGTTTATGCAGCTGACAGTCTACAATTACAATGGAGGTCCATGCTATCGATGCCTATTTCCAACTCCTCCACCCACAAATGCTTGTCAGAGATGTGCCGACAGCGGAGTACTGGGAGTTGGTAAGTTGTTTATCTCTCCAAATAACCATATAAAGTCTTTTCCTTTTACAAGAAGTGTCTGGATTCCTAGATTATCTCATATTATATCTCTTACATGTGAAATTTTCTTAGAGACTTGGAGAGGAATGTATTGATGCCATGCCAAGCCTGGAAACTTTTTTGGAGTGGAACTATTTTCTGTTTTTATGTGTAGGATTTACGTTGTCTTGAAACATATGATGTTTCCAGTTTGATATTTACTTTATATCCTTCTCTCAGTTTTATTTTTCCCCTTCACTTCAGTTCCAGGTGTTATTGGATGTCTTCAAGCCTTAGAGGCCATAAAGGTTGCTAGCTTGGTTGGAGAACCACTCTCTGGGAGAATGCTTCTTCTGGATGCTGTATCAGGCCGATTTCGTAATGTGTGTTTGATATTCTAATTTCTCATACTTCCTGTCACTTTTATTCTTTGTAAAATTGCAGTTTTTGTTTTTGGCATCCTATTAAGCAGAGAGCTAAAAAACAAATTTAGATAAAAAACAAAAAATGCAGTTTTTGTTTTTGGCATCCTATTAAGCATGATTGTAAATTTTTTTGGTGTAGACATTTTCTCTTCCGTAGATAGTAAGTAGGATTTGAAAACAGTTAAACTTCAGAACTCAATGAAAAAAATATATCTCAAAACGTTAAAAATGAAAAAAGATTTTTCGAAGTAGATAGTCTACAAATGCTTTCGATACATGTCTTTCTCCACTTAAACTCTCAAAGACAACCATATCATATATCTAATGATCTAATCTATTTTGTGCGAAATGCCTATTTTTTGATTCAATCAGGACTTTCACAATCTCTTGCATGTATTGTAAACTTATTTGGAATATCTTCTTTCAATATTTTATTTTCGTATGCTTCTTGTATACGGGCAAGCTTTTGCCCTTTCTTTAATGAAATTTATTACTTATCAAAAAAAAATATATCCGTTTTCCTATGTTCCGCAACATATCTTTTTCGTTGCTCAATTCTCTTGGCATAGTCATCATCTCAGATCATCATATCGCTTGCAAATTTAGGTCAAACTTCGTGGAAGGTCATTGCAGTGTGAAGCTTGTGGAGATCATGCAGTATTGACAAGGCAGACATTTCTGGATTTCGACTATGAAAAGTTCACTCAAACTCCGCTATCGCCGGTGCATTTCGTTTTTACAACTTTTCAATTGTATCTGATATTTGTTGCCCTTTGTCCTAACCTCTGTATCGTTTCTGTATACAACTAAAGACATAGTGAAAGCATTCACGTGTGGCTCATCGTGCAACTGATCATTGTTTCAGGGTCCATTGAAGTTGAACCTTCTTTCTGTGGATGCTCGAATTAGCAGCACAGAGTACAGTGAGAAAGTGACGGAGGGAGAAACACATGTATTAGTGGATGTTCGACCTGCTCATCACTATAAGATTGTTTCACTTCCCAACTCTATCAACATACCTCTATCCACGTTGGAAGATAGATTGCCTGAAATATCTGCCTCGTTGGAAAAAGAGGCAAAGAAAGACTCACTCGACAGTGGTTCAAGTGCTTCTCTGTTTGTAATATGCAGAAGAGGCAATGATTCACAAAGGGCTGTTGAATTGCTTCACAAATTGGGTTTCAGTTCAGCTAAGGATATAATAGGGGGCTTAGAGTCATGGGCTCACAATGTCGATCCAAAGTTCCCTACATACTAACTCTATACATACAAAATTGTCATCCATAATTCGGTTAGTTTCTTGCCTATCCTGTGTTGTCTTTAATCAAACACGTAATTTATGTACTAGATTGAGCTCCTATTTATAGTTTTCACTGAATGTTGACCCCTGATGATTGGTCGGCGTACTATTCCGGTTGTTTTTTTAACTTTCTTTAGTCAGTGCATACACTAGATTGCTTTCATCTCCAAATATAGCTTCTTGTAGACATGGGGAGAACAAGCAACTGTTCTCAGAACATTATGTATGGAATTACCTGGAAGCAGGGGATGCATAAAACAAAGGTGTTTTCTAACAGCTCTTTCATTCTAGAATTGTATTCTTTAGTCTGAATGAAAGCAATGGCTATGAGTTGAAATGTCCAAAAGTGGACAACAATTTGGATAAACTTTATTACTGTTAGAGTGGGTTAGAGTCCCGCATTAGTTGGGGAATAGATTGACGGTTTGGTTATATGGATTTGGCAATTCTTTCCTCTTGAGCTAGCATTTGGGATCGAGTTAGACTTAGATGTCATATTTTTACATGTTATCAAAGTTCAGGTTCATTCCCATTTGGGTTCTGCGTCCATGTTCCAGCTGAACCTAGCGGTGAACGGGTGTTAGATTCCCTTATTGGTTCGGGAATTGACTAGTGGTTTGTCTATAAGACTTGGAGAATCCTCCCTCTCGACATTGAAATAGCATGACTATAGGATGACAACTTTCAAAAGCCAAAGTGCCCTACCTAGTAGGTAGACTCATCTATTTTGCTTTTGGTTCAAAAAGTTTGTAGGCTGTTGACTATTCTTTCTTGTTTAAAGATAAAAAAAACAAAAGAGCAACATAGTGAGAAGCAAGAAGGGGGACCATAAAAACACCAAAAGTGAAGGCCTCTCCCTTTTTGAAGTGAAAGCAACAAAACAATCCCTTGCATTTGTGGTATGTTTGGAGATATATTCTTGAGAAATTTTGATATGTGCTAAATATCAAATGCACTATATCTCATTTCACGTCTAGGGCTGGACATTCAGATCAAGATGATTTTGCTGTGGCACCATGTGAAATTTGGTCATTGAGCTAACATATTTTTTCTTTCTAACTAAGCTCAACGAAATAAGGAGACCACCCATATCAGTAAACACCTAATTTAAGAGATTAATACTTACCTAAACAAAGGACAAAAAATAAAAGCAAGAAGGCAAGCCATAAAAGGGGTGGATTTTCTTATCACTAGTTGTCCAATTAGAATTGAATTATTTTCTTTTTCACCTTTTAATTGACGTATGATTTCTTTTTTGTCTTTCTGGCATGTTCACTTGTCCCCTTGATAGTGAAAATCTAAAATCTTCTTGGTTTGTCATTTGTGAGGATAGGATAATGTGCCACCTATACTGGTTACTTGTCACGCTAGAGTTGAGAAATTAAAGAAATGTTTAAAAAACAAAATGATGTCCTATGCTTATCGGTTATGAAGAAATTTCAAATTTTATTTAAATTAAATGCGTGTATAAATATAATAATAATATATTCAGTATAATTTCATAAGTAAAGTTTGATATAAATAACTGCCCGCATACGTTATATTGACTTTGATATGTAGAGAGCTTGTTTTCGATAGACCTTCGATTAAAGGAAAAAACATATCAAACTAGATAAATGCATGCCCAAACATAACAAAACATTTCCGGCATAATTTCATATGCAGAGTCTGAGAAGGTAGAGTGTATGAAGATAATAAGGGGTCGTTTGGTGGAGTGTGTTAATCAAAATAATATATGCATTATTCTTATGTATTATTAATACTCCGTTTGGTGCATTTTTTGTCATTGTATAACTAATGCAAAACATTAGTTATACACTATATTAGGTATTGAGCTATGTATTATTAATACCAACTCTTTTTTATGTATTAATAATACAAAGCATTTCAATACATGCATTGAATTAGTAAATGACAAATTTACCCTTCAAAATAACTAAATTCTTTTTTCCACCATTTCTCCACATCTTCTTCTTAATCAAACATCTTTTTGTATTCCGATTTCTTTCTTTTTATTTCGATCAAATTTCATCAATTTCAGTTTCAAGTCTTTTGGATATAGAGAATATGTGAAAGTAGGTTTTCAAAGAAAAGTGAATTTAGAGAAGAAGTAAAAATTAAATTTTAAAGATTGCATACCTTTCTTAGATTTCTTTCTCAATAAAAATGAACAAATCAATTCATTGGATATTTGGATGTTTGGATACAGCACAATGAAAATGAACAGATGAATTCATTGGATATTTGGATACACCAGCTGCTGGCAAGATCCGCTTCGCCTGGTTCATTTGTTCATTTTGCATTCACCAACATTCCAAATTGAGTATTCAATGGCTTGGATATTCAATGCAATTTGGTGCATACGAGATTTTGGAATGTTGGTGTATCCAAGCATTCAATGAACAAATGAATTCATTGAATATTCTCAGTAAAGCTTGCCAGTGCATACGAGGAATTTGAAAGTAGTGGTGTTCTCAGTGAAGCTTGTCAGTGCATACGCTTTCTTACAGTTGTGTATACACAGTAGTATAGAATTGTTGGTATTTATATATAAAAAAGGTATTTCGGTAAATAAATATTATTTTATAAAAAATATGTAAACATATATTATTTTTAATATATTAAATCAAACACTATTAAAAATAATGCTTGCATAACTAATACCAGTATTACTAATGCTTGCATTAATAATACAAGTATTACTAATACACCTTATTCAACATTATTCTTATACATTCTACTAAACGACCCCTAAAAGGTAGAGGTTACTTTCAATAGATTCTCGAACATAGCAAAAAATCTCAATATAACTTTAATTTTAAATATCTATTTTCAACTTAATTTTCATTACTTGTAGTAACCGTTTGGTCATGAAAACTAAAATTTTTCGTAGTTGGAGTTGAAATTGGAGTTGGAGTTGTGTTTGACCATATCTTTTTTGAATTTTTTTCTTACTTTTGAAAAAACGTTTAAAAATATAATTTTATGCCCTAACTTTTACAAACTATCAAAATCACCCAATTAAAATTTACCTACTAATGGAAAAAGGAACACAATTAGCCACTATTATAAAAACTAATTACATATATATGGCCATATTTAATGAATTTCAATTATGACATATATAATATTTATATTAATAGCCGTTTTCTCATATTTGAAAATTTTAAAGATAGATGTTATATTAACAGATCACTACTTCCTGTTTTTTAGGTAATAAATATTATCTTTCAAACAAATTTATTTTTTTAGAAATTTATTTAATTTATTTTCTTCATTTTTCGTTCCTAAAAAATAGAAAATGATGAGTTGTTATTAAATTTTAGGGTGCCGCTAATTTATTTCTTTAATTTTCTTATACATGAAAGATTTTACTCTGTGTGACAAAATTATTTTTATGTAAAACATGCTTTGCATATTTATGGTATATTATATCATATACCACAAATATATAAATATGCTTAGTATGTTTCTTTATACTTTGTATTTTTATATATGTGTGTATATAGTATATACATGATATAAACTTCATATATAACATACTTTGTATATTTATATATGTGTATATGGTATATACATGGTATTAACTTTATATATAACATACTTTGTATATTTCTATTATAAATATAATACTTTATATATTTATGGGTATAAATATAAATTAGTAGTAAAATAATGTCTTAAATAAGGGAGAAAATTATAAATAAGGGATAAAAATAATGATGAGAAAAAAAAAGATATATATTAATTAGGATAGTATTTAAATATCTCCTGATTCTCTTAAGGCCACAAATCACGAAAAGTCGGGCAAGAGCGCTATCAAAGACTGTTTCCCTGGAAGAAGAGCTGGGCAAAGACTAAGGGAATATCTTTTCATCATTATAAGGCAGATGAAGTTCGACACATACAATACGCCCAGTCGCTTCTCGTGGATTTTCATAACCCTACTGTGCAAAAATGGGATATGCACTTGAAATGGATGTCCGAGTTAAGATATATATCATGAGCGATACGGAAGTTTGAAATTATAATTATCTTATTCTTTAAAACTGTTTTATACGTAATATTGAAAAAGTAATGTTATAAGAAGAGTTTTATTTAAAAATTTAAAAGATTGGGGTTATATGTAGTAATAATAATAAAAGTTGGAATTGGAGTTGGAAAATTGTGAAAACAACAAAAACCTGTTTTCTCTTTTCAAAAAAAATTTCTGAAGTTATTTTTTGAATTTTCATGGCCAAACACCATAATTTTTAACTCTATTTTTTTTTTTTTTTTTTTGAAATAAAGGAAAAAAATTTCATGGCGAAACGGGCCACAGTACCTTTATTTTTTGAATTATCAATGAATTATATCTAAGTTCAAACACGTACTTGGTAGGTCTATTAATTTGATAAAGACAAGGGCTAGATCACCTTTTTCCACTCTTTATATTTTGTTATAAATATGAAGTTAGCCAGGCCCCTACATTGTTCTTTTATGTCATCAACCTCTATATATCAAATCAAAGCCATCTCCAATATCCTCCAAGTCTCATAGCCAACATTTTTCATTCCTCAAAATACTAGTAAACAATTTCTTTTTCTTTTTGTTTTGGGAAAAAAAATCCTCCATGGAAAAAATTATGAAATCCCAAATTTTAAAGCTTTTACTTATATCAACCCTTGTACTTATAATTCCTCTAATATCTTCATCTCAAAGAATTCCATATCTTTATTTCATAGTTAATCTTCTAATTATCTCCTTAGGAGCTGATGCTGGCTTAATTTCCTTTTTTTCCAAATCTCAAAATGATGAAAAAAATCCTTCAATTTCTCCACATACTACTACTATTAATAAACAACAAATATTTGTCCCTAAGGTGGTTGAAAAATGTGATTATGAGAAAATTGTTGGGGTGACAAAATTAGTTGAGAAGGATCATGAAGTCAAATTACAAAAAAGTCCTTCTACACCAAGTTTGTTTTTTATTGGGAGTGGTGAAGATTTTAGTGAAGTAAAAGAAGAAGAGGAGGAAGAAGTGGAAGAGGAGATTAGTGAACAAGAGTTGTTTAATAAAGCTGAAATATTTATTGGGAATTTCTATAATCAGTTGAAAATGCAAAGAGAAAAATCAGTTGAATCATTGAAGGGAATTAATTTTGATTCTGATATTAAGATTTGTGTTTAGTTTGGGGGAGTACTACTACAACAACATGTTCAGTCTAATCATATCTTTCGATCGAAGGAGGATACAACATATTTAGTGTAATCATATCAGTCGGTCGAAGAAGGACAAGTTACAACAATATATCCAGTGTAATCATATCAGTCGGTCGAAGGAGGATAGGTTGTGTGTACAAGTTTTGCGCTTACTTTGTGAGGTAGAAAACTGTTTCAGATAGACCCTCGGTTTAAAATAGAAGTTTTAGAGGCAGGATTACAAGATTTAAGTTAGGGGAGTATTCTAGCAATATTGTATTGTTGTACATGTATATAAAAGATTGAAGTTTGGGATTTTGGAATTTAGAATTAGTTTGTACCTAGCATTGTACACAATATTGTACATGTACGTTATGTTCATTTCATGATTTAAAGCTGCTCTTTTGTTTTTCTTATAATTATTTGGTGATCAAAAAGCGTCTGAATCTGGGTATAGAGTTTTGGGGGAATTAAATCCACTTTAAAAAGTCTAGAGGTAATAGGTCCCCCGCAAAGTTCAGTATGCTCAACTAAAAATTCGATCAAAGTTTAGTATTTTCATGGGTATTATCTCAATTTTTTTTGACCCGATTAATTCAGATACTTGTTAAGTAGAATTAGTTAAGAGAAAAGTATTGTTTCTTATCAAGAATTTCTTCGTTTCAAAAATTTGAATTTGAATAAAAAATCTCGACTTAATAATGGATAGGTTTTATTCATTTCACGAATTGTTTTTTTGTTTTAATTCCCTATTACTTACTTATTACACATTAACAAAGTGTAGGATAAGGAAGGAAAAATTGTTATATAATCTACTCTATCTGTCCTACATTAGTCAAAATTCGTATGTTTGATTTCTCAAAATTGTATTTGACATTTTTGAAAGGTAACTTATTCTCTTACTCTTTAAAACTTTATTCGATATTCTACTATTGAGAAAAGGAATATATTCGCAAACTTTATTCTAAAAGTGTACTTTTCAGAATATTATTTTGTTAGTAAAAAAAAAAACAAAAAAGACAATTTCAGGTTAAGATGGAGGGTTTAAATCAGGGCGGAGTCAGAAATTTGGTCAAAAATGTGCAATCTTTTTTTTAGTTGTGTTAAGGGTGTGCAAAATTAAATATATGCTCCTAATATTTAATTTATGTACACTATATAATTTTCGGATGAAGGATGTGGGATCGAACCACCTTTCGTCAAAGGTGGCTCCATCCGTGACAGTAGCGTAGCATTCCCTCTGAGAAATTAAGTTCCTTACAAATAAGGAAAATGACGTGGACCGAACCACCCTTCGTCTACGGTGGCTCCTCTCATGACAGTAGCGTAGCATTCCCTCTAAGAAATTAAATTCCTTATAAATAAGGAAAATGACTTTCTTAGTGAAAGTACGAAAAATAAGTTTTATAAATAGCATTTTATATTGATTATGTCATCTTCATCTTTCAACGCACTTCATCTTTACCCCACCCCTGCCCCCCTCATCTTTCAACGCACTTCATCTTTACCCGCCCCTACCCCCCACCCACTAAAAAATAAATAAAAAATCCACTTATTTTCCTGGAAAACATATTTCTTTCATACCAAAGACACCCATATAGAGGACTTAATAGTCTAAAATTTTTGTTTCTCCAACTTGTGTATGTGTTTTATTGTGCAAATCTTTGTGAAGAAGACCTGACTTGTTGGATTTTTCTTTGATAGAAACATCTCAATATTTATTTGCTAAATATGAACTGTTTTACCATATGATGATAGCAACATGAAATCGTCAGCTTTGTTAGTAACCTATTTGTACTTATTAATATTGGAAGTTAGTACTTTGGACTAATACTAATTGCACCTTAGTTACGGCTGTTTGTTAATTGGAATGTTCTTAGAATATTACTCTTAGAGCATCTTATCACAATTAGGGGCCACGTTAAGATTTTGAGTTTGTGTTTTGAATCCTGAAACGCACAACTTATTAGGTTATGGATAAATTATTTATATGTATAAAGTGAATCTTTAACATAAATATAGCGTTCGTACCAAAGTTATTGAGCTGTATCGATAGCTTTCGTTACGAGACTTAGTAAAGAATTCACATAATAGCGATTGTGAATTCAATTGTTATTGTATTAATTTGAGATAGTTGTAAAAAATGTAAGTTTTAAATTCTGAATTCGACGCTAATATAAATATGTTTTACGCTATCCATTTGCATAAGTGATAATTCCTTCTCAAATATTCTTTTTGTTGAAAGTTGAGGTCCTTTTCCTTTTTATACATGTGTGGTGCCCATGCAAAGGAGTGATAATATTGTTTTCTTGTTCTTTTTTTTTTCTTTTTTATTGTTAAGAAACTTCACATTCCATTTGTACGGTTTTGGTCTATGAAGAGAGCCTCTTTTTTTCTATCTGATATTTGATCTATGTATTGGAGTCCGATTACATATGACTTCATGCATTGCGGAGCCCATTTGTAAGGCGACGCTCGCAAAGGGATTGTTTTCCATTTTCAAGACTCAGACCCGAGAGACCTCTAGGTAAAGGCGGAGAAATCTCAAACAGCTTAATCATCTCCTCGTCTCCATTCTTTTATTTGCCCTTTTCATGTATGTCTCTTGTTTGTATGACTTATCGATGCTAAAAGCCAGCCAACCACTCTCTACACCTTTTTATAAAGCAAATTTGAAATTTGAAATTTATAAATTCTAGCAATTCTTCACTTGCCATCAAACCGTAGACGTAGTTATGCTATTAGGTGAGTGTCGCAACTTATTATATATACACATTTACTGAATTTTTAACGGATACACAATCTGGGATAAAGCTATTGATTTCTGCCGAATACGTAAACTAAATTATGTTTCTCCCCTGATGATATCACAAGTTAATTAAGGCTAATAGTACAAAAATATATGAATTACTGTATCAGTATATATAACTGAAATCCTTCAAAAAGATAGCAGTTTGAGACTTCAACGAAGAAGAAAAAATATGAATAGCAATCATAGATATCTTACCAATCCAATTGTTATTTTTTCTAAATGGAGGAAGACAACTACATTTGATATAAGACACAATATATGGACTACAATTCAACTCCATGAATGGTAAAAGTGGAGTGAGATTAGATAGCATTATGTTACCTAAAAGCAAACAATATAAGTATTTAGCCTTCGTCTTCTAAATACATGACAATCGACGAAGATGTAACATGTAAAATTAAACAAAACAGTCTGAGACCAACAATGATATACAAGAGTTGACTGTCAGAAGCCACACACATCTACAAAATGAGTATCTACTAGATAAACGTGTGGTTATACAAGACTGGACATTAGTAGAAATGGTTACAATTGACAAAAGGTGCAAGTAGCACAAATGTAAATAGAATAACATAAGAGGATGTTGCATGAGAATCGTTTGACTCTGATGTAAAACTCAGGATGCATGCCCTTCTCTTAGAGGTGTCTGTATTATCTTAGAACCAATAACCTGATACCACGATGTTTACAAAACATGACTCAACACCCGATGTCAAATTGAAGTTCTGATTGATGTGAATGCTCTTATATACACTGGCAACTTCAATGGTATCAGAGCCCACCACCCGTTAATGTGTGTATCCTAAAGCGAGTGATGGTTTTACTGGGGCCTGAGAAATCTTAATCAGGTATATGCCTATGGCCCTTGTGACGAGCCAATTTTTTTTTTCCCGTGCTCCATTGCAAAGGAGAATCGACTATCCAGATGCTGAAGGCAAAAGTTCACAATAACAGACTAGCCAACAGCCCATGCTCAAGAATCACAGAAACTCATCTCGGAAAGGCCACAGTATTGATCAGTATAAGGGGCAAAGCAAAACCTGTTAAAGATAAGAAAACAGCTTGAATAAACTATAAAAGCTTGACGAATAAGCATGAGGGCGCTTCAACACATGTTTAGCATCTCAGTCAAACTGATACGTAGTGTGAGCGTACCTTTCCTTTTGTATCATAATATGAGGCACCTTTGACTACTACGAGTGATCATGCTCTTAGAATTCGGGTCAATTTGTAGACCTGCAGGAGTTAAACCAATTAATCAAGCGTTCATCGGTCATGACCTGATGGCAGATGAAGGATGTCTAGAGAGGCTGTTTCAACATATATGTAATTCACTAGTGCTTTCCGAAGGAAGACTCGCTTTTTCAGAATAGTATTTCTTATAATACCTTTTAATAGCTTTGAGATACTTTAAATATGTTGTTAGTTCATAGCTTCTACCTTGGAAGCCCAAATTGGGACAAAAAAGAAGAGAAATCCAAACCTGAGCACTTCTACTTGGTAGAGGCACTTCCAAGCAAATTCTCTTTCCATCAGCTCTGACATGGAAATATTAAGACATGCATTATATAGAAGTTAATACGGAGATCATGTAAAACACTGGAATTTATCTTCCTACTAGAAGTACAGCACATAAGTAAGCAACTAGATATGAGTCATGTAAAAACACGTGAAAAAGGAAAGGAAGTGATTGTTACCTTCTATTAATGGTTCTTTGAAGATTCTGATCATGGCCAAATAGTCCTCTACCACCATACTTCTTTTCATCCGTATTTAATGTGATCTATAAAAGTTTGCCGAACAATAAGGTAAGAAATAGCCAGAGAAGTTACAAAATTCTAGATCAAGCAATCAAATAATATGTCGACTATGTTCCTCGATAGATGTACTATTCTCTGAAATTTCAAGTTATAGCTAGAGACGCTAGGAAATACATAGGTCGGGTAATCAATGATATGTCAACTGTATTGACATAAATGATATAGCATTTTAGGACCACAAGTTTCAGAAGTCTCATACACACACAACTGTTATGACATGTTTTAGACAAGTTTCAAAAGTCTAACTCCTTTCTTAATATCCATGTCCAGTCAAATAGGCTCACATAAATTGAAACAGATGGAGTAATACTTTTCTTCTGTGTTCATGAGAGAGAGAGAGAGAGAGATTAGGGCAAAAATGATCCTCTACTCACACAAGCTAGTGGTTTTCTATAAATTTACTATGGAGGCAAGCATAGAAGTAGGGACAGAAAAAATAGCTACATAAATCTTTTCAAAATGCAGACGCGTAGTTGATGATCCTGTTTTTCACACTTTCTACCCATGTTTTATGTGGGAGTGAGATGAATAAGGGACGACCTGGTTCATACCTACTCCGTAGGTGTCGGGGAGGGGGGACCACTCCGGGCCTGACCTACGCGCCCTCACCCCAGCTTCGCTGGAGGGGCGTTTCGAACCCCCGACCCTGGCACACCACGGTAAGCAAGCTTACCGCTGAGCCAAGGCCATCCCTCGGGAGTGAGATGAATATATGAGAAATATCAATCTGTCATGCAAGCTGGTGCCTTTTCTAATTTACCAGGGAGGTAGGTTTAGATACTGTTCCACATTCCCTCAAGAAAGTGAAAGATCCACGAAATATTTTATCTCGCAACTTATATGAAAATAGAGGTGTGACCATACGACAGTGTATACTTCTAAGATACTACAAAGCAACCACTGTAGACACCTAATTTCGTCCCTCTCCGATATCGTTTTTACCCGTTTTTACCTTATCCTACCGTGTACCCTCACCCGTGTGATGATCCCTCCACAAATAACAAAAAAAACAATCCCCTAACTAATTTTGTCTTATCTTAATATTCTAACAACCCAACCAACCAAAAATTGACAACACATCCTAACAACCTACCCAATCAAAATAAAACACATCACACCTACCCCCTAACCCACGTGACCGCACGTACCCTACCTCACTACCCCACCCTCACCTCATATATACACACACAAAGGGACATATTCAGCAGTTTTGGGGATGGAGAAAAAGCAGAACATTCCGATTTTCTTTTCTTGTTCACAGGACACTCCACGGAATACACAGATCCATTAACACAAAAACTGACCATCTTCTTCAATAATCCACACGCCATACCCACAATTCACAGAAAAAACACTCTCACACTCTCAATTCCCATCACCACACAGATTCCCACTTTGGATTGAATTCACTCACACAGAAAAAGGATTCCTCCATTTTTTAGAGTTCAATAGAAACAAATCTCACGCTTTTACCACCATCACAACCGACCCGACCCGACTTCTCTCCGGCGACGGCAACAGTCACCGGTACGACCTGAACTCTCTCCGGCGATTGCAGTTCTCCGGCAAATCAACTTGAACCAGACCCACAATTGCAGAAATCATTTGAGTTGGGTTGTTCTTAAAAAACTGGGAAACTGATTGTTGGCACTCAACTGATCGTGAAGTTGCCCTCATGATTCTCATGGCTTACCTTTCATATGTGATGGCGTCGATGTTTGACTTATGCGGAATTCTTACCCTATCTTTTCTGTGGGATTGTCATGTTACACTATACCTGGCATAACGTGACCATCAAGTTTTTTATCTCATCAAATCGTTTATTGATCTGGATCTGTTCAGAAACGGGTGGTTGTTTTATTAATTTCTTCATACTTGTAAGGTCATAATGGAGAGAATTTACATGCTCGGCACTCGGAGTGCCCATTCATAGGCTTGTACAGGCTGCTGATTCGGTTTCGATTTGGAGAGTCGAGATTTCATTGGTGTTTATCGAGGTTCTTGAAGCGGCTCTTATTTCTCTTATTAAAATCAATCAAAAGCTCTTGAGGTCCATCTCTTTACTCCCGTACTTTCTTCTTTATTTTATTTTGTTGAAATGGCTATGATTATGTGTTAGGTGATTGTAATTGTTTGATGTTGTTGATGTTATGATCACGTGCTTGGTGATGTGACTCCGGTGGTATGATGAAAGAAGTTGATTAGTTTTAATGGTGCGATTGATTAAAAGGAATTTTGGGGAGGGAATCAAAAAATCGGTAAAAAGTGAATATTATGGTATCTTAATTCATTGTTGAAATGTGATATGTCGTCGAGCGGATAGGCAAACAGTAGGCTGGGTAGGCAAATGTAGAATTGGTGAATTGTCGGAATGTTTGAAATGTTTTTTTTGAATGTCTTGTTTACCGTATTTGAAAAGTGTATTCATTTGGCCGGGAAATGTCCCGAGGTATTTGTATTTATTCACCGGGGAATGCCCCGACGTACTATGTTGGCGAAAAATGATCGCGATGAAGGCCCGCGGCATCGGGTAAGGCATTGGAGCTTAGTCTAGAATTAGTTTGGACTAGGATTTATATTTTCGTATTTTTCTATTTTTGGACTGTATAATTGGACTGGACTTTACATTTTTGTATTGTTTTGTTTTGTTTATTGTTTGATTATTTTGCGTGCTTTTGTGTGGTTTATACATTTCGTAATGCCAAAATAGTTGATACACTCTACCAAGCGACCGTGGTTGAACCACGGGATCGAGGGGTGCCTAACACCTTCCTCTCGGTCAACAGAATTCCTTAGCCGGAGTCTCTGTTCGCAAACCAGTTTAAAGTGTCAAATGGTTTTTGAAAAGGATTTTCTAATGGTGACTTGGCACACCAGATTAGGCCAAGTGGCGACTCTGAATAAAAAAAGAAAAAAAAATGTTAATAATCCTTTTCCAAAACAAATTTTCAT
This sequence comes from Capsicum annuum, assembly GCF_002878395.1. Taxonomy (NCBI): domain Eukaryota; kingdom Viridiplantae; phylum Streptophyta; class Magnoliopsida; order Solanales; family Solanaceae; genus Capsicum; species Capsicum annuum. The sequence goes on along the minus strand of NC_061117.1, from coordinate 224,283,240 downwards.
CTTTTGTCACTTTAATAATTAAAACCCTTTCGACCCTTAAAACATAATCTTTGGAGTACGAAAAAGGGGTGTGACAACCACCACTATTTTTCGATTGAATCGGCTGCATAAAACATCAGCCACAAGGGAGTGAAGGGACAGCATATGTTGAACAGAAACTTCAAAAATTTAGACCGGGGCATTTAGCAAGAAAAGGATAAAATGACACTTACTTGATACTCTCCAGCTTCTTCTACACCTATAGTGTATCTTTCGTAAGAATTGACGGGATGAAAGTTGAACACAAAGAGATTGGGCCCTCTCAAGTAAGAAATCACCTGTTCCAAAAATAATCAGTCTTTATGTTCAAGAAATAAATGTTTGTCATAGAAACTAGCTATATTGATAAATTCCAGTTGATGTTCTTGCCAAAAGCAGGGTAACAGACAACTAAAATATGAAACACCTGATCCCTAGTTAGGAAACGTCAATATAGGGCCCTCTCGAGCATCACCCTTCTAATTCTCATCAATCAGGCACACTAGAAACGAGATACAGACAAAAGTATTACTAGAGAAATATCAAATAAAAGAGAGACAGCATTTGCACCATGGTAGTATCATTGACATGGTGAATGTTGGCAAGACCTCTGGACAGAATTCTCCCATTTTTATCCAAGTCCATCATATCCTGAAAATGAAAGAAGTCATTTCCATTTTTATCCAAGTCCATCATATTATCCAACCAATCGCATCAACCAACTAAAAAGAAAAAAAATGGTTATGGAGAGGTGATAAGTACCATTCAAGTAAGACATAAAACAATAAAGACGGAGTAGCAAATGAACCTCAATCACTAATGCACAACTATGTGAGCCGCCTTAATTGACCATACAGTATATCTTTTCCACATAACATCAGAAAAGGTTGCTTTGGCTGTATGGCATGTGGAAGCCTAAATATATATTGTTTCCAACAAAATATCTACTAAAGAGGGCACTATTTTTTCACCACAGAATATTGGAATAGGCACACCGAATATCAGAAAAAGGTTGCTAGGTCGTGTGGAATCCAAGCTATCTCTACTCCAAAATCATACAGATAATGCTAAAAAGTACACTAAAAGGGGAGATAAATTTAGTGACAGTCATTTACTAATGACCAACAACAAAGCCTCCCTTGCATTGCTCATATGGCGTATTTTCTCCTCACAGAGTATCAGAAAGATTCTATCAGGATTAATAAAAATCAAACAATGATGCATGGAAATGGAACAAATTTACTCCTCGAGGGGAAAGGGAGACAGAGATAGATAAACAGCAGAGTGCATTTTGCATAATTAAAAGTTAGGTGTTCACACCTTATCAAATGAGAACAATTGATAATGTACATCATTTTCCAACAGATCCCAGCTGCGGTTAGCTAGTGAAAATGAGAAATTGTTGCTTGACATTGGAAACTCAACTCTCTGTTGCAGGAAACAAATGTCATTTGGTACTAAATCTACTGTACAATAGTTGAGCACATTCACAAATCGTGTAAGTAAAAAATAACTACTCACACCTTTGGGTGACCAAATTCATTGCCCATGAAGTTGAGGTATGCATGACCACCAATGGTACATGTAATTAATCTGATCATCTATTTAATACAAGAAGATTCCAACCATAATTAGACAACGTCCAATGCATGGGAATATCAAAGAACATAGCACACAAGTGATCCAAAATTATGCTGAAAAGAGGGAAATAGCCTAGTGCATGCTTTAAAAAAGCATTCCCTTGGATAAGGGGTTTATCTGAAGGACTAATCTACTAACCAGAAAATCAATAAAATCAGATTCATCAAGCTGAATTATTTTTCTGAGAAGAAGAAAATATTAAAAGGCTAGTTTCTTGTTGAAGCACATACAAGTTTCACATGAACGCCACTACGTATTGACTGCAAAATTAAGAATGATGATAATTGTACAAAGGTTAAATTGACCTCAAAAAAGAGGTAAGCATGTATGCTCACGGAACATTATTGATTTTGGCTGGATTGCCAAAATAGAGTGAGACAATATTAGTAAGAGACCAGTGTAGGGAGGCTGCTCATAGTATCAGATCTGATCAACCAATGGTAACCAAGAAATGTCAAACAACTATGCTAGCAGCCTCTAGATGGTAGAGGATATTTACTTTCTACATGGAGTGTAAATCACAAATTAAGAAATTACCTTGTGTAACGAGCAGCCTCTAACCAATGACTCTTGTGATATGGAAGATTTCCCCAGGGAGTTACCAATCAGTATTTCTGCGAAGGAGCAACCTCCAGAAATGGACTAAAGAGAAGGAGAATTACAACCAATCAGATAATGTTGATTACAGACTCAGTGACCTTTACAATATGAAGGAATGGTAAAGGAAAGGGGAGAAAAGTCATAAATGTAAGACAAAAAAAAAATTGTAGCTACCTGGTTGTGATTTTCTGCATACAAAAGCATCTTATCAGTATTTTGTCTGTTACCCACTAATGTACTAACGATCTGAATTAAGACAACCAAATTAAGAACACCAACAATTACAGCATTAGATATTCAAAAGGAGAAAAATCTTGTAAGCCAATAACTCAAGATTCAACCTTACTCATGCACCATTCATGATCAGGAGTATTTTCAAGTAATGCAAGCCACATCTCTGAGGCGGAAAGATTGGCAAAATAATCAAAGCCCAGTCCACCTTGTGAAGTTTGGTCGCAGAGTCCAGGATACAGTGTTGCCTATGTAACAGAAAAAACTTTATCAAAGGACGGTTAAAGGTCATTGATTTAGAAGCACGATGTGCAGGGATTAGTAAGGTATGAACTGTAATGCAGGATAAGTGAGACATGGAATTTAATGCAAGGATAGTAATTTAATTATGTAAGGATTATATGCTATTGGATATTTATTGTTGTATTAAAATTTATTATACATTGATGTTTTACTTTTAACAATAAATATTAGTACTACATGAAGGATTTATTTTTTCATTTATAAGATCAAACCAAACATTGTATAAAACAACATTGAATTTTATGTGGAGATTATTTCTCCCTTACTCCAACCAAAAGTCACCCAAAGGTCACAAACTACAAGCTGCACGTGAAAAGGAAGGAGATCTGACACGTCTACTAATACAAGACCAAGAAATAAACTTGCACAAGTAGAACACTCAAAAATGAGTTATCTTTACTTATCAAGAAACGTTTAGTGAATTATCTTTCAAGAAACATCTTAGAGTAACATAAGGTATACTCAGCAGAACCAAGTTCAATAACAAAGGATGTCTACTTCCTCAAAAGCATCTCGGATAGCAATGAACAATTTCAAGAGAATTGAAAAAGATCACTTTACTTACATCCTCAGCAATCGTAATCACATTAGGATGAAGAGTATGTAGTACTTCATTTGCTAATATGAGGTACAATAAGGCATCCTTGTCAACGTATTGGTTACAGTACCTGCAACAACAAATGTTTTAGATTGTCGAAAAAAGACCACCCAACAGAAAGATGCTCATAATATTCCAAGTTGAGGTCCTTCTAGCTTTGTTTTTAATCCACATTACAATCTCTAGCACTTCCTAATCAATATAGATACCAAAATCCAGTTAAAGACCGCAAATATATTAATCTTAAATATATGTCATTGGTGAACTATGCATAAACATTTCATAAGTAAACAATGCATGAACAATTAACATGAACAAATTGAATTTTTGATGCTTACTCATCCATATCACCAGTAAATGAAGCAAATCCATTATGCGTATACAACATGGATGAGAGCGAATGAAAATGGAAGCCATCGACATGATACTCCTCCACCCACCTGAAAAATATCATTGTATAAACATGTCAAGAAAATATTTCTTGCACAATCATGCCTGTTAGGTGAAAGCATTTCGTTTGAACAAAGAACTTCGTTTCTTAAGCAGAAATTGCATGCACTGATGTATCAGTCGTACTGTTACTGTGGATCTATGAGACATTACTAGAAAGAGAACATACATGCTACCACCTAACTAGACACTAGCAATCCAAATAAACATTAACAAGGAGATGACACTCTAATAGACGATCACTGTTAACAAACAGGTTCACCTCCACTAAGTTGGTAGATAATTCTCAGTTCACAAATTTTCTTACGAGGTGCCAAATCTCTTATCTCCGCTTACTTAAAGGCTAAAGCAGAGTTTTCTTTCTTCTTTCTTCTTTCTTCTTTCTTCTTTCTTCTTTCTTCTTTCTTCTTTCTTCTTTCTTCTTTATACTTTATACTTTCTTCTTTATACTGGGGGCTGGGGTAATAGAGTTTCTTCGAGAGGAGCAGTTCCTTATCTAGATTCATGCGACAGGAACGAGGATCACTGAATTCGAACCATGTTCCAGGGATAGAAAAGACAATTGAGTACAATTTCACTTTGATAAATATGAAAAAGGAATTTCATCTGGGAAAGCGGCATGGGGGTGCATGCCAGTGAGCAGAAGCAATTAAGAATGCTCCCAAGAATGAATCTACTTTAACACATTGTGAATTGAGGGCGAGGACTTATTTTTGTATTTTCCACCTGATACAAATGAACTACAACATGAGCCTATATATAGGAGTAAAGTACAGTAAAATACAGCAAGAACTTAATAGTTAAAGGATGGTGGTGCATTTATTGCATTACCAGCAACATTTATTAGGTTCCAAACCTCGACTTCCAAAAAAATTTAAACCTAGCTACGAAACTGAGAGGATAGCATGCATAGGATGGAAATCATATAACAACTATAAACTCACCAGTTCAGATTTGAAAGAAGAAAGTGCAGAACATCAAGATCTCCATATTTGAACATCCGTGTGCCCCAGAATTTGTGGAGTCCACGTTTACCTAGTTATGTAGTAACTTCAGAACTCAGGATTCAAAAAGAAACTGAAAATGTTTAATAATATATAGTTCTTTTACCAAGTTACTAAAGAGAAACTCCAACTTATTAGAACATATATCAACATAGGAATGCAACACAAATAGTACATTGGATAACTAGTAGAATGAGCAGTGAATATGGTGTCTGACTTGCTTCAAGTTAGAAATCAAGATAAATCTCCAAGCCTGACGATCCTCTTGTTATATTCTGTCTGACCAAGCATGAACTGAAGTTTATATTTTTATGGCTGTGTACAATAGAAGTACTTGTTTTTTGAATTAAATCAGGTATAAAGTTTTTTATATAAATATATAAAAAGGTAAATGAGGAAAACAAATTAGAAAAGGAAAAAGGTTGACCTTTCACGGATAATACACTACCTCCCATTTATACTTTTTTCATTTTGTGTATGACAATAATTGACTTTATTATTAGGGTAAATTGAGACACACACACATAAGCACGTCTACATACATTCATGTGAGTGTATGCGCACCCCCACAATAGTGGAGATATAACTCTAGTTTGGAGGAAACCAAAAGCAGCTTGGCTATAGTCATCTCTGCACCTAGTGTTGTCTCATCACTCCCAGAGACACATATAGAGGTTGTTGATGTTCTATTTCCACACAGTACATATGTGAATCATGTCGGGGTGAATGAAAACAAGAAAATAGAAGTTTTCAGACAAATAATAGTCAATCGCGAAGGAGTACAAGATGAAATAGACACACATATATGGGTTATACTTAGCAACTAGGCATACTAGGGCAAATGAATAGCTAGCAGTACTTAAAACTGCACCATGGAAGAGCATGTGTCACATAAATGCACGTTGGGTTTAAGCATGCCAATACTGCAAATGCCTGCGTCACACATGGCCAGTCGTTTAGCACGTGGTCACGTGCATACAAGCCACAACCAACTGTTTTCCAATTTACCTTTCCAGTTTTTGATGATCTTATGGGAAATAATGATACAATGATTTAGAGGCTTTTCCGCATATCTATTTTCAAATCCATTACAGGCTCTTCAGAGCAATAAAAGAGGGTATGAGCACTACAATGGATCTAAGGTAATAAAAGATTGTGATTTAAACATATTCAGAATTTGACACCAATTTCATCTTTATACCAATAGCAAATTTCACTCCAGTGTTGAATCAAAGACTGTTATCAAAGACCATATGTCTTGTTCAATGTACAGTTGAATATACCTAAGGGACAATAATTGTGCAACAGATATTTGAGATAGTTAGAGATCCCTACGTAGAGCTCAATCCTTTTCCAATACGATGTAGCTGGTATAGGCTTAGCCAGCAATTATTTTTGTCGTGTAGCAGTTCCAAAATAGATACTAGTATAACAGCAATGTAAGCAAATTGGCTGGCGAATCCCAGCACCACATATCACAAATGACACATGCATCTGGGAACACAATTTATGATTTTATAATGTAATAAATGAAAAATAATCAGCGAGTCGGGTGCTTTGGAACATTCTCACTTCGAAAACTGTACCAGTGTGGAAATAGCAATCATTTGTTCCATCGAAAAGAGATAACCCAACCATTTCATCTGCTGCTGCATAAGAGTGCACAATTTCCAAAAAGACGAGCAGCCCAAGCCCTGCTAAAACAGCTGATTAGTAAAACCCAATACAGGTAAAGAGAAATCATAACGAGGAGGTGCATCACAATGTTGTCCAGAAATTTCATTAACATAAAACAATGTCTATAATTATTACCAGCACACCAAGGTTAAAGGCAAGAAGAGACATAAGCTGGAGACGGTATTGGAAAATCTTTTCTTAATTTAAAAAACTAAGTTGACATGTTGCGTCTTGGATCCCTTTCTTTTTTTTGAGAGGAATGTTGTGTCTTTCATCTCTCTTTGGAGAGAAATGTTGTTTTACATCTAATAAGTAAGAATCACTGAGACACCATGATTTGCCTCAAAAAGAAGAAATTTAATTATATCAACATGGTTTTAAGACATTTCTTGGAATGGTTTGAAGGAGGCGTGTCTTAGAATAATTTGAATGCGCACAATATAGCCTCCTCTGGTTAATAGGACTATCTATCAATATATTCCCAAAAATTAATAAAATATGTTCACAAGACTCCTACTTTCCTTGGAAAGTAAATGGCGTTTTATGCTTCCGATGCGGCCAAGCGTAGGAAGGTGGTAAGTAGGTTCTGCAAAAGAGTAACGTCTTAGCTTAAGGCAATTAGCTACAAGGACTAGTTAGGATGAAACTCATTTAATTCTTTTTATTCAGGTCGAGTAATTTGCAGAGCGGGCGTAGAGGTTTAGGTTTATGGAATATCTAGTAATGAATGAGCATCTTCTAATCTCAAGAAACCAAATGGAATATATTAAGCAAAAATAGCTTCCACATAAACCTGACAGAAAGTTAATGTCAAGGAATTGCTGGGGTGAGAACTCATTTAATAATTTTGATCAGGTTGACCAATCTGCAGACAGCACAGCACATATACGCTTATAGGTATCCAAGAATACCTTACGAGCATTTTCTGAAGCAAGAAACCAAATGAAAATGCTATACTAAACAGAAAATATAGCTACTAAATGAGTCCAACGAAAAGTAAGTGTATATCAAGTAATCAATCAGTAAATGACACCTCAATCTCAATTCACAAATCATACAGAATATAGTTATCAGAAAAATAAAAGGAAAGACAAAGCAAATAATATGCAACATAAATAGTCACTAACAGCTTAGCAGGACAGAACTATATTAGACCAGGTCAAACGTCAAGGATTACCATGTGCTTCATCAATCAAGCGCTTGAAGTCATCTGGTGTACCATAACGGCTGCTAACAGCATAAAAGTTGGTCACCTATATAGGAAAAGAGGTGGCAAAATCATATTGATGGTGAGAAAGAAACTATAAGTCATCCTTATCAGAAAGAAACTATAAATCATAATGGCTGAGCAAGTTCCGAATCTATACAAAAAGGTTATAAGTTGTTGCCCAAAACACTATTTCCTAATAGCTAAAAAGAGTGAAAGGGATATAAAGATGCAATCTTTCAAATGCATATCTGACAATTGGTCAACTAAAATTGTTCAGTTTACACTGTTCATGAATTTGCAATCTGTTAATTTTACCAGACAGGAACGCTGACAAACAACAGCTTATGCATTTGATATATTCCATATAGTGATTAAGTATAGGAAAAAGGGCATCAACTGTATATTTGCCTCAAACAAAGAGAAAATATCCCAGCATCTAGCTTCCTCTCTCAGTTTCCAACGTAAAACATCATATGTGCACTTAGCTTACTATTATAACTCTTTAAAATAGAAATTTATGTTCAGTTATAGGTTTGGAAACAAGAGGTGTTAGAAGATGGAAAATAAGGAGTACTAGTCATTCAGCTAGTTTGATAAGGAAGTAAAAGAGTTTTTTGCCGTCGCTTTACTGTAGAGGAAGAAAATACTCTCTCACTTCCCCTCCATCAATATTATACAACCATTTTACTGCATCCTTTAACAAAGTAAACCAATAAATAATTTTCTTCTTCAACGTCTAACTCCCCTACCTAGAACTACTAAGCGATTAGGGAAAAGAACTGAATTTGGATAAACGAATCATTTGCCAACCAAACAACTGAATTCCCCAAAGCCCCTTCACCAGTGACACCCCATTCTCATCCCTGTCATCACCACTGACCACTAAAATCCTCCATATTGGTCCTTCACTACCACCGTTAACCTGTCACCACTCTCTCCCTGTCACCACCGAGGGAACTACCAAGCCCCACCTTACATCAACATCATTTCCTTCCATAAAATCCTATTGTCTCAAATGTAGAGACATACCCACGCACAAAATTATTTCCATGCAAAAGCAGAGACGGAAGTCCACAATTGACAGATTAACTCCTTTCACCAATCATTTTTTCATTCCTCAACTGTCTCATTCTCGCCACTCTAGAGACACATACAAAATGGCACAAAGTTCGCATTTCTTTTTATTTTTTTATTTTTTTTTTGGTAAGGAGCAGTAGTTCACATTTATATTCTGCTCTTCAGAGGCCATTACCAGTAGAGAAAACCACTCAAAAGAACTAGAAGATATTCAGTGCTAATTCTAGACTATATTTTTTCTTTCTTTTTTTCTTTCTCTAAAATGTCTTCTGTTAACCTCTTGGTGTTATTCAATAAAAAGTTCCCAGGAAAAATAGTTTTAAGGTAAGGCTCAGCACAAGAGGGAGCATTGTCGCCTATCACCAAGTTCAAGCCTTGTTGACCATGTAATAAATCCCAAAATAATGTGAAAGTCTAGTAATGGCTCGCCTCTTTATAGCAGGAAGCACAAAAGAAGTTCAATTTTGAGAATGTATCATATGTAACTTCCAGGGACAAAGAATTGAGAGGAAACTAATTCTTAACTCACTCTATATCCAACAGTGAAATAATCCTTATGCTCGACAACTCCAATTATTTGTATTGCATTGTATCCAGCTTCTTTTACATGCGGGAGGACCTGGAATAGCAAGAAGAATATATATATTAAAGGAAAGCAACTTGCAAAGACAAAGAAAAGCGGTAACAGATTCTTTATCCATACAAATGCAAGAATATAGAAGAAAAGAAAAATACTCTTTCAGCGTAGGACAAAATATTTCTTCTAAAACAGACCTTTCTTTTAATAATATGGATTTAGTTCAGATATCACAACCTAAACCAGAGACTGAAAGACAATCATATTTCTACTCAACAGAGGCTCACCAAGATTTTCAAGAGTTAACACTTGCAAAAAAATTTATATCAACACTAATTGCAAGATAAAGTGCAATGTGGTCACCTTGCTTATAAAATCATTGAAAGAGGAAATTTTTGGTTCCTGACCAGAGATACCAATATGACATTCATATATGCGCAAGGACTTAGGCTTGACTGGTTGCTTGTGTTTCCACTTGTAAGCATACTCAGGAGTTGGTTCCCAATGGACTGCCACTGCTTGCTTCCCGTCTGCATCTGAAAAAGAGTAAAGTAGTTCAGCAACATCAATACATACTACAGCTAAATCAAAGAATGGACTTACGGTAGCTAAAGAAATAAGAAATGAAACCAACATCAATGATATGATTATGTCCTGCATCTCTTTTCCAGTGGGCATGGAGATTCAATTAAGAATCATCTACTCAAAATGCTAATCACAATGCAAAAGTCAATTATGGAGTCCCTACAACCCCCTTCCCCACCCCTCCCCTTCTCTCTCTGCTGGAACTATTCTGCAACATTGCTTACCCCCTCCTCCCTTCACAGATAAAAAGAAAATTCACCAAGATAAAACTTATAATGCTAAACACAACGTACAAGTCGATTGTCGAGGCTCCCTCCCTCCCTCCCTCTCACTTTGTGCTGGAAATATTCATGCGACAATTGCCGACCCCTTCCTCCTTTCACAGATAAGACTAATTTCTTTTTTTTCACCAAGATATTATAATGCATCAGTTTATATATTCACAGACCTTTCGATAAGGTAAATTATACACACCAAGAGTGTATGCTACTTACCCCTCCACCACTTCAATTCAAAGTGGTCGTCTACCTTTTTCCATTCAACCTAAATGACTCTTGATGCACGTACATTTACCTCCAACCAGGTTAGGGGGTAGTTAGGTCTAAGCTTGCTGCTGAGCACTAGACTAGGTAAATGCGACCCGTTTTACTCTTAAAGCTCCATCCGCTACTCAGCCTTCTTATCAGCAAATTAATGAATGGGGTTTTTGAACAAGACATTCGAAAAGAAAGAAGTGTAAGCATGCAAGAATACATTCACAAGGTACAGTTAACTCATAATAAACACTACACATTTTGTAGCTTATCACACACCCAAACGTGTAGCTTAGCAGTCAATGACACCGGAATAAATCATGGAAAATCAAGATTCAAATCCCAATGGATACAAAAGAACACTTTGTGATTTCTTACCCACGTGTTTTAGTAAATATGTGTACACCACCATTGACAAAAAAATATACACATATATTTATTTATACGTGTGTGTTGTAACTTGTCATATCTACAAGTGGACATGCATGCATAAAATCTTAAGCCTGTAAATACTCATACATTTCTGCATGTCACAGACACATCATTTAGGCAGACAAATCAAATACACCAAAAGAAAATATTCATAATTCTAAATGTTTCAGTGCTTCTTCTTCTTGTATCTCGGCTAATTGCATATTAACCAGCTATGAAGGTAATAACAGTACATAAATACCAATAAACAGTGCTTGTTTACCTGGAATGACAAAAGTAGCCCATGCAGGAACTCGTTCAAGAGGCCCATTTGGTGTATTGAAATACACTCTGTATTGGCTTCCGTGAGGTAGAGCAGGCATATATTTCTGTACCCAACCGTTCCTTCCTTTTTTAGTTTCCAACCAGTAAGGAATAGGAGGCTGCTTCATACGAAATTTCTTAAATGATTCAGGATCACCTATAACATTGAAAATATCATATTCTTTTCCATTATCTATCACATCATACGACGGCAAATTGCTTGCTGAATCGTTTTTTTGTTGCTCTTTCAAAGCCTTGTATCGTGTGGCTGCATCAGGCATTTCTTCTAGTTCCTCTTCTGTTTGGGGTCCATTTGGTCCGAACATTTCCTCATATAACTTTGCTGCCACCTCATAACGTGATTTAATGAAGCGATCTTCTCCAGGTTCCCAATACTCATCATTTGCTTTTTTAAAGATTTCCTCAACTGTAATACCAGTGTCACCTTTGTCATAGTCATCCACGTAATTGTACTGTTGAAAATACAATTTATCAGGTTCTTCTCCTTGACGTAATTTATCTTCAAGAATAATAAACCAGTACCCATAATCGTCATGACCAAAATGACCCTCTCTGGCACAATTATCAGTTGTGGACCAACCATTAAAGTCACCAATCAGAGCACAGTAGCGAGCACCTGTTTCAACATCTTGGCACTTGTATGTCAAAACTATAAGGAGAAAAGAACAACGAGACAATTCCTGACCATCAAGAGCTAAATGTACTCCCCCATCCCATCCAATTGTGTCACACAATTGACGACACAAAAAGTGTTACATGACTTGCAGATAACCTCAGAGTTGGAATTAAACATCGATGAATTATTTGAATGCATGCATAAAGGTTGCTTTACAAGGGAAACCCCAATCAAGTCTTTTTCTCCAGTGATATTGCATCATAGTCTTAACATGAATCGCTAATTGAATTAGATAGATATGGAACTTGACGGCAATAATGAAAACAGAAGATATCAAATAGTGAGCAAGTTTCAAAATGTCATGGTAGTGGATGGATGAAGTTTAAAACGTTAATAGAGTTTATATACATGGTAGTTGCAGAATGGCTGGTGTCACTACAAAATAAGCACAAAACGGTAATGTCATAAGGATGTATGAATTAATACAAAAGAAATGAACATTAAGAAGATAAATACTGATACAAAAAACACATTAAGATGACCAATTCTTGTATGGATTTGAACCTGGAGCCCACTCCAAGTAATCCACTCGATGTTGCATGTTGCGATGCATACCCAGTAATTCGTATCTGTGAAATGGACATCTCGAATCAGGCAAAAACAATTCAAAACGCATCATATGATACTACTAGAAAATAGTCACAGAATGATACTCAGCCACAAACATAGATAGGGGAGAGGAAGCCAGAAGGCATATTTCAATGTCGAAATTCACACAGAAAACTAACCCTGTAGACATCTCCTTGAGACTGAAGTGACGAGTCAATATTTCATCCTTCAAGTCCTTCAATGATTTATATCTGCAAAGAAGAATGGTAGAAGAATGAAACACCCAGAAAAATGTTGCAGATCAAATGGTTCAAAAATCAAGTTGTAGGGGGGGAAAGTCTAAGAATACTCAAAATTCAAAAAGATATTTCTTCATTATTATTTTGGGTAAGGGGTTTCCAGAAAGTCCAAAAATCATAGAAATATCTTATGAGCAAAATTAGAAGATGGAAACAGTTGGAATCTTGACGAAAATCAGTTGTGAAGTTACAGCTGTTATTTTCTGTTAGTTCCAGTCCCAAAAAAGTGTTAGTTTTGTTAGTTTCTTCACACTGCAAATAACTTCACTATATAAGATGCTCAAATTGTAATAAGAGAGAATTGTGTATGTGGAATAGAATTTCCCCCCTCTTTCTGCTCTCTCAATTCCATACAGAGGTTTGTTCAAGGGTTTTTCTTCTTTTAGGTCCTTTAGAACACTGCAATTGCTCCTTCTCCTAGTTACCTCAAGAAAGAACATAACAATGGCATCTGAACAGGCTGATTCAAGGACAACAATGACAACCATGGATGAGGATATTTACGGTTGAGAACTTCAACTGCACATGAAGACATTAAGAAATCTATGGCTGCGATAGCAAGGAAGCAAGACCAATTCTTTGTTGAGATGAAGCAGATACTAGTTTCTTATTCCCGGCAATTATATTGCTAATTCCAATAGGAAATTTACGTAAAAGATCTCAACTTGTTTCGGCAATTCTGAAGATTGGTGAAATTTCTCATGATGATAAAATTGTTAGCCAAAAAGAATCTTGTCGGTTCAATTAATGAGAGTCTGAAATTGGTTTCAATTCGCATTATGAAATCACAAATACACGTCAACAACCCACAAGAAGCCACAGAATTTAGCAAGATCTTCTAAAAAGTCACATTCCAAAGAAAATGTTTAACATTTGCTGGCCAGTCTACTATTATAACCACAGAAGATGGAAACATTTTTTAATTTAGAATAAAATCAGTTGTGAAGATACAGCAGTTATTTTCTGTTCAAAAAATGATAATTCTGTTTGTTTCTTTCATTAGCTTCAGTACAAATGGTTTCACTACTCCCTCCATTCCTTTTACTTGTCACATTTCATTTCACGAAAGTCAAACTGCATGGACTTTGATCAACATTTTAAGATATATTTTTTCAACATAAATGTATGAGAAGTATCGCAACTTATAGTATTTTACTATTTTTCATATAATTTTCAAACATCTAAATTTAAAATACTGCATTACTCTAATTCAATTTAACTTGAAAATTAGTCAAATTGCCTCAAGTTAAGCTAAACATAATATATATAATTCAACTTAGCACTGAAAATTAGTCAAATTAACTCCCATTAAGCAAGATGTGACAAGTAAATGACTTCACTACTCCCTCCGTGCCTTTTACTTGTCACCTTTCATTTCACGGGAGTCAAACTGCATGGGCTTTGATCAATATTTTAAGATATATTTTTCCAAAGTATTAGTATGAGAAGTATCGCAACTTATAGTATTTTACAATTTTTCATATAATTTTCTAACACCTAAAGTTAAAATATTGAATTAATCCAATTCAATTTAGCTTGAAAATTAGTCAAATTAACTCTCGTGACGCCAACTATAATCAATCTAATTCAACTTAGCTCCAAAAATCAGTCAAACTAACTCCCGTGAAGCTAAACATGACAAGTGAAAGTGAAAACACGTAGTATAATTTAAGGCATTTCAAATGCAAAAGTCACCTTTCACGAAGAAACTGAGCAAAAGCCTTATGATTAATCTCATATTTACTCAGAAATCCAACAGGATCAATTCCTTTCTCCTCCTCCGACTTCTCCTTTTTATACTTCCCCGCTCGTTGCTTCCGTCTTTGCGGTTGCGGTTGCGGTTGCGGTTGCGGTTGCTCCGTTGCTGAGCACTTACATCTCGAAACTCGAGCCTGACGGCGGCTGCTCCGAACAATTGTAATTCCGCGACGAGTTCTGCTGCCGAACAATTGTGTGCTAATGCGAGTTTCGGTTAAAGACGAAGAAATTCGAATTGAATCCGTTAGAGAGAGCATTGTTATTGATAATTTCTGAGAAAGCTGGCCCGAACAACACGGCTACATAAGAAAAATGTATATATATTTATGGCTTAAGGAGGGAAGAAGATGAACTGGGTTTGTTTTTTTGGCTTAGTGATAAGAAGCGGGTACTGTAGCTAGCTATGTAAACGGCTACTCGGAGGACGTAAATGAAATTGAAAGTGACGAAATGGTTCTTTAACTTTGATGATAAGTTCAAAATAGACCTTTAAGTATTGTATTGTACAATTTTGATGTATTAAGTTTGTCAAAATTAATATTTTTAGTTCATTTATTAGTATAGCGATAGAATTCTGAGCTACATTTTTGGTGTGTAGGTTGATTGTTACTCACCATGTTATCATAATAGTGATTTGTTTTTTAAGAGATAAGATAATATGATAATTTATTGTTCTATGAAATAATATTATGTTATTGTCGCACATTATTCTATTTTGTATGTATATTTGTAATGTTTCTCGTATGACTTGCTTTATATCTAGGCTTTTATCATGAATGTCTATAATATCTTATTAATACTCTTTAAATAGAACAATATTTTGCTAACTTAAAGAAATGAAATAAATAAAATAAATAGACAAGCATGTAGTACTCTTCTCTTGTGTTTGGTCTTCCTTTGATACACCTAGCCTACAATTTTTTTTAGAAAATAATAGAGAAAATACATAAAGACCTCTTTGATGTTGGCCAATTTTTTCAAAAAGACATCTAAATTATACCCTCGACCTATTATTTCAAGAATTTTACTTAAATCGTTGCAAATACACCATTGTGACTCTCTGCATGTGTACACACACAACAGGCGTGTGAAAGACTCAAAATTGACTTTATTAACCAATTAAAAGTCGTCACGTGTAAATAATTTGATATATAATTTATCTTCTTTTTTAAAAACGAAATCAATATTTATTTACTTTTTAAAATTATCCTATACCCCCATCTCCCCCCCCCCCCTTCCCTCCTCCGCAACACTCCCCACCTACCATTGTCTTCTTTTCCATTGACAGCTTCTTCCATGTCACTATAACTCAACAACAACATCAATTACAACAACATCATCATCACCACAACTCTCTTTCTCCTCAATCCTCTCAATCATCACCATAACTCTACTCGCCTTTTACCATCACCGTGTTTACTTTCTTCAATTTCAAGTTTTTTTTTTTTTTTTTAAGAACTATAAAGCTCCATTTTCATAGACAATCAACAAACACATAAATCAATACAAAATTAACATAAACACAAAATTGAAACCACTGAACCACAAAGTTAATACTGAAATCCAAAGAGAAAGAAGAATGGAGAAATCAGCTGGATGGAGGTGGGGGTGGAGGGAAGCTGTTGGATGGGGATGGGAAGGGAGATATTGGACGGGGGAGGGGGAATAAATAAAATAAAAAGGCAAACTTTATTCAAAAATATGAATAAAATATAAAATTAAATTATGTAATACGTGGCGGCATCTGATTGGTGCGTGCATTCACTTTTTTTCTGTGACTGAAATTCAGTAAAAATGGTGTATTTACAACGGATTAAAAAAAATTGCGAGGTAATAGATCGAAAATAAAGTTTAAGTGTCTTTTTGAAAAACTCGAACAAAATCAAGGAGCTTTATGTATTTTCTCAAAATAATATAAATGTGGAACTCTTATGTTCTTAACATTGATCAAATGCATTTCCTTAACTATTTGAAAATAAAAGAAAATGATACAAGAAGAAGGATTTATAGAAGCTCTTTAGAAGTTCTTCAGAAATCTTGCTTACCTTATGTACAAATCTTTAAGGTCAAAAGTTAAAAATATATTATACTTGAGTTTTATTCGAACAATCAAGGTCAAAAGTTTAAAATCGACCACTTTTAAGGTTATTTTTGGTCCAACTTACAACAACAATAAATAACCCAATATATTTCCGCAAGATGAGAGGTAAGTATGTGCAGTTTATACCACTACTTCAACGATGAGATAAAGAGGTGGTTTCTTGGATTTCCAATGCCCTAATGAAGATCTATTGTAGTGGGCCTAGTGTTCACACTAACAGGCTGAATACATCAAGGGCAAAGATCACACTAAGGCCCAAGTATACAAACAAAACATTGTGTAGCTTGCTCCTAAGTCCTAGGTCACTCAAAGAAATATAACAAATGGAGAAAGAGATCGTGATTTTCTAAGACCAAAAAAAAAATAAAAAAAATCAAACAACATAAGTTCCGATAGTTTCGAACTTAATTAGAGAAAATTTCAATTTTGAGTATATCGAGATACATAATTAGCTCCTACTATATTCAACAAGTATGCTATTTTTTTTCTTTGTAAAGATACTTAATTAGCTCCTGAACATGTTTTTCAATTTTAAATTTATCAAGATACATAATTAGTTCTCCGCTACATTCAACGAAGATACATAATTAGTTGACATTTTTATAATTACTCTATAAGAGTGAGAATTTATGTAAATATGATAAGTTAAGGTGCGTATTTATATTAATTACTTTTTGAAAAAGAAGAAGAAGAAGAGGGAAAATGTGAAAATATGAGCAGAATGTTTTAAAAATTGCTTTTCATTTAGCATCGTGACGTATAGACCAATTAACATAGTACTCCCTCCGTTCCATTTTATTATTTTTTTTTGATCCGTTTCAAAAAGAATGTCACATTTTCTTATTTATTAACTATTTAATGACATTATTCTCATTTTATCCTTAGTGGGTCCCATTTATTAAGAAAAATCAACAAAAAAAAAAACATAAAAATAACTTTAAAAGGGACAATTTTATACACTTTATAAAGTCATCACGTATTTCTTAAATTCCGTGCCCAATCAAATGTCGACACATTTACGGAGATAGTATTCAATTCCATGGAGATGACACAGTTAGGCAGTTAGCTTGTTTAATGTTCTTAAATACTTATGATGGCCGCCAACTCGCCACGATAATAGCTTTAAAGTTATCAATACGAAAAATAAATAAAAATAATTACGATATCTTTTTTCTGAAAAAGAAAAAAAAAAAAAGAGAGACCATCCACAAATAAACAGTAATCCCCTATTTCATGTTTAATTGTTACATTTCACTTCTTCAGAGTCAATTTAAATTAATTTTTTTTTTATTATATATTAATACAAAAATGATTGAAACTTATGGTATATTTAGTATTATTTTTATTCGAAAAGCAAAATGTGAAGCAAAAACGTAAAATAGCAAAGATGAAAAGAAGGAAAAGAAGAAAAATACAAGGGGCCAATGTTTTCTCGTTAAATAAAAGCTGACATATAAATTGAAGTGACATAGCGTAGAAGGATAGAGTGTGATTAAAGCAAAGTCAGCCGGCCGGTGATAGAATTAATAAAGGAAAATTAGTGTGTATACCCACTCATTGGGAGGAAAAGAATATTGAAGTTGGATGACATTTTTTTTTTTTAATTTCCCAAGTATTCTCACAGTCAGCAGCCGTGAAACTAATCCTATGTTCCTTTCTCCGTGAAGTTGGATGACATTATTTATTGCCAAGAGTGAAAACAAACATTTTGTGACAAAATACTCACTTGGTCTCAATTTAAGCAATGGTATTTAATCAAGTCCAAATTTAAGAAAAAAAAATTATAAATATTTATATGACTATAAATCATTTCACTACTATCAAAATAAAAAATCTAAAAAATAGTTAATTCTAAATAAAAATGTATGATCACCTTTTAGACCGATTAAAAGAAAAATACGTCACACATATATATGAAATTAAGACAGCTGGAGAGTAGCAAAAATAGACCATGGTGGCATGTGGTGGGCGAGGGGCAGATTTTGGATAAACCAAGTAGATTTTTACTTAAATGTTATATTCATATTAAGAAATTAAATTACCTAGTACGTAAAAATAACTTATCAAAAACCCAGTGAATATAAAGAATCTGAGAGGATATTGAAACTATTGCTTCCTATATATTACATGGATAATCAGTCAGCTGAAAAACACAAATTCTATAGTCTATAAGTGCTTAATAATATCATGGAAGATTAACTATATGATAGAATGAAGAGTATTATCTTTAGCTTCTAATTAGAGATTTTACATTCAAATCTTAATCTGCTAGATATGAAATTGTTTTTAATGCTTTGCACAATATGTTTCAGTGTGAATCCAAAATTTAATTGAACATCAATATAGGTATAGGTAATATGTTATGAAGCAACTGTCCCACGTTGGAAAAATAGAGAAATATTAAGGAGATTATAAGTCAAATGGGTTCTCCAGTTTGATTTATAACATTGGTGTTTTCATTGAGAGTCCCACACATTGAATTGTGACTCGGAGTGGTGGCCTGGACCCAAGAGGGGTGCCAGCCGTGACCAACACTCGAAATGATGGCCTGGACGGATCTAAGAGCAGAGTCAACCGTGACTAACGAGATCGTTGATTCTCAAACGAAAGTGATTGTTATGAACCAATACTAGTTTTTTGATTTGAGCTCTCCCGTTTGGTTTATAGCATGATAATCAGGCCACCACATGGAAAAACCAAAAGAAAGCTATAAGTGCATTTTGTCATCCAAAGGATCTTAAGAATTTCAAAATAGCGTGAATTTTGCCTTTTTAACGTGTCACAGCTGTGAAGCCAACAGAATTTCAGCACTTAGCACACTTTTTTTTTTTTTTTTTTTTTTTTTTAACCTCAAAAGAGGAATGGGCGTGATGAAGGCAAAGGCGGAGCCAAAATTTCAACTAACGGGTTCAATATTCAAAGAAAATTTAATCGAAGAAGATTCAATACCTACTATAACCACATAAAAAATAATTTTAATCATATATAAATAGTATACTATTCTGTCGATGAGGTTCGACCGAACCCCTAAAGAAGGCTAGCTCCGCCTCTGGATGAAGGTGTGAATGAAATCTTTTACAGCCTCATTGGCATGGCTTTGGCCTTACATTGAATTATAATGTGTTGCCGAGTGAGAGTGGTCACCGCCCACGTTCTACTGCATGTCATGCAATCTTAAGACGTGTGAGTTATTTATTACCACATTGCATGGATAGTTAATATGACTCAACACACAATGTCATGTAGTGGGATCGTTGATATTTTTAATTTCTTCATCTTTAATATAAAGGTCTTGATAATACAAATTTAGTTGAGCTTAACTATAGATAGCACAGGAAGACGAAAAACATGACTTGAGTGATGTATTCTCATGTGTATTTAATGCCATTTTTGTCGAGATATATTAACAGTTCACTCATGTTAGGTGCAAGAAATTCTTATATTATGATTAGAGTTTTTAGCTGTTGTAATAGGTTAGTTTGAACTCATAAATATACCACCTAACATATATATGAGTGATCCCAATAGGTTGTTTGGTCGACCTTGCAACATATATTTAGTACTTTTAAAAAATACTAACTTCGCAAGCTGGACCAGTCTTTCAGAAGTTATGACAAGTTAATTTTAGTTTGTTTTTTTTACTATTTAATTATTTGCTTTATTTCTCTCATAAAGTACACTAACCATGAGTCCATGCTTTGCTACATGTAATTATTTGCCTATAATTTAAACGTGAATTATCAACTAACATTATTTGTTCAAATCAGTTACATGGATTTTGCCATACGTCACGAATATCTATATATTAGTATGTGCAGTGGCGGATCTAGCATATATTCATGGGGTCATCCGAACCTCCTTCGGCGAAAAATTACATTATTTATAAGCGATTAAAATTATTTTTTATGTATATATTGTATATGTTGAACCCCCTTCAGCTAGTTCCTATGTGCATTTTTGAATCCCCTTAATGAATTTTTTGACTCCGTCACTGTGCATTATCAACAAGAAGAATATTCACTCCTGACTCCAACCGATATACGCTATAATACTAACATGTAAAACAGGATACAAATTAATATGTATGAGGTTAACTTTCGTTTTTATTTGTTCTATTCTATTCCCCGAAAATGTTTTTTTCCCACTTGTTTTTATATATTAAAAAATAAGCTAACTAAAATTCTTTTTACCCTTAATAATGAGATGATCTACAATTACAAAAGTACTTTAGATTATATATAAGTTCTAACAAAAAATTCTTTCTTAAATTTCATGTGCACAGTCAAACAATAACAATGAAGGACCCAGTATTTAGGAGTTGTGGGTCCTTGAAAGGTTCGAACATGTATATTATTGTCCAAAGCTTTAAGGTTCTACTTGAAAATTGAAACAACTATTTATCTTCTTGATTTATTGAGTACTTTTCTAATTCTTATACCAACTTTACGTATTTTTTATATTATTATACTTAATCTGCCTTGAATTTAATGAATGTCGGAGCACTAAAAAGATGATCATAGATCCGCTCCTGAACAATAACACATTAATTAAAACGATGAGGTTAAAACTAAAAATACAGATCGAATATCAGTTCTTTTTAAACCTATATATAAAGATTTGAACAAGTTATATTTTTATGGATTAATTTAGCAGTCAATATAATCATATATATGAAATGTAAAATACGTATAAGTATAAATTATAGGTTATTTTATCATAGAGGGCAGTTATGGGCGGTGTTGTAACTGTTTCATGAGCTAGCTTCTGGAATTTACTTTAATAAGGAAAATATTTTTTTTTTTAGTTTTTTATTCGGTGTTCGGTACCTGCATTTGGAACTCGATTAATCCAAATTCGTATTAAGTAGGGCCCCATTTGGAGGGTAGGGCTTCCTACCCAAAAAAATTTCATACTTAGAACTCGAACTCGAGACTCTAATTAAGAAAAGAATAACTCCATCCACTACACCCATCCTTGGATAGCAAGGAAAAGAAATATGCTATAACTAAAAAAGAAGTTTGTTGTACCAACTTTTCAGCCGTTAAATTGGCTTTTAATTTACCCTCTCTAGCTTTTTACCTAAATTACCAAACTTATATTAGTAGAACAATATTATTATTATTATAATTATAGGGTGAGAAAAAAAAAAAGAAGTGGTGGTAGTTCGACCAAAACGACAAGGCACTAATTGCTTTAATTGTGTTATATTATATGGTTTATTTTTTATGGCTGAGCTATATGATACGTCAGGTTGGCGTACACAAATGTGAAATGCTTTTAATTTCTATATTTAATTCATGTGCTGCTTTGCTTTTATTATTCACTGCCATAATATGCACTTTTTTCATCTGAAAATTGCTCACCGCTGTTTTTCCTTTTTCTTTTTTCCAATAATCATTCGATATTTAAGATTCAGAATTTATTACTTAAATTAAAAAAAGGTAGGATAGAAACTTTTTTATTAGAATAGATTGAGTCTAATGTTTCTATATTTTTGCTTAAAAGTTTAAGTCTCACGACAGTTAAAAGTGATTTAATATATCAATTTCTGATTTAGTGACTTTTTGAGTGAAACAATAAAAAATAAATAATTTTTGTGGTATAAATGATTTTTTATACCTTTTTTCTTAATTAAGTGAACATTTAAGCATGACCCCCTAAAGGTCGTACATTTAGAATTGCTTAAGATCGTTCATTAGAGATAAGTTCTATCAATTGAGAATATCTTTATTTCTAAAGTCTAACTCAAAATCTTTAATTAGTTATTGATGAAGAAATTTCATTCACGCTATTATTTATCGAACTTGGTTATGGTGTGGTTTGTTACTCGTATCAAATGGATCCTTCATTTTCACTTCATATACCAAAACCTAGACTTTTATGATTGAGTTAAAAGTCTCACACACAAAGTACCTGTTTGACTTTATTATTATTTTTTTTCCTATCTCAACCCTTGCTTTTACGTAACTAAAAAATTATAGAAAGTTGACTACGAATTTTTAATTTAATATTGCCTAGCTTATAGCTATCAACATGGTTGTACTTTCAAATTTCAATCGTCAATGACGATAGCATTTTGGGTTGGATTAAATGTACCACCCTAGAATCTTTATTAATCCAAAAAAAAAAAAAAAACGAGTAACCATTAGAATTATGGTTTATATATAATATTTTTATTTAGTTTCTAACTTTACAAAATTTACTTAAAAATACTAAAAGACGGATGTTCAAGTCGAGAACTAATATTTTGACCCTCATAAATTACTTGAGTCCTTTCTTATTGGAATATAATTTAACCGCTTGAAAAAACATGATATAAGTAGAAGTAACAACATACACGGACACCTCTATAACAAACATTCGCTACAACGATCTAGTTTTCCCTGAAACCAGCTTTTGTATATAATGTATTACATTTTTCTATAATAGCATTTTAAAATTAGCAACAATAATAATAATATATTCAATCAAATAATGTTGTTATTATAAAAAAGTTTAACTATATATTCGTGAAACAAATACTATGAGCTACAACAATATGAAAACGAAGAAAAAGAATTAGTACATGCACATTCTTCGCAATTGCCGGCAAGCTTGAATTAAGGGCATTGCCAAGGTAATGTGAATGCACAAGACTTGGGACTTAGAATGAAATTTGATAATTGACTTAATATTTGGAGAAAACATAACATAAGACTTTGCTTTATAGTTAATTTTAGGTGGACTTAACCAAGTTTGGTTGGCCTAATGGTTAGATCACTAGGTCTCTTAAGCAAGTGTCGGGGGTTCGAGTTCCGTCTTGTGCATGCAGCAATCAATTGGCCAACGGTAAATCCTTAAATGGAGCTCAGATCCACGGATGATTAGTCCTTGGCCTGTCGGGCTGGGGGATATCTTGGGAAATAAAAATTAGGTGGACCTTTAAATCCCCAATATATATATATATATATATATATATATATATATATATATATGTATTTTCTAACCATGTGAACATACCATTGTTCTTAAGTTCACATATGGAAGCACATTGGAAACTGCATTCACGCAAAGACTTGCCAAGTCTTCCTTAGCTTAGTTTAAAAGACCTTAATTGACTTCTCAAACAGAAGTTATACCCTATTTGACCAAGCTATTAAAATATATTTATTTTGAAAAATATTTTTCGTCAGAAACATTTTTCACAAAGAAAAAGGACGTAGAAAATAGTAATTTGTGTTTAGCTTAAGTAATTTTTAAATCATTTTTGTTAACATCAGAGTAGCAAAAATTCACTTATTTTGTTATATAATAATTGTGAATGAGATAAAAATTGACATACTCAAAAGTTAAAATCATACGAGATATTTTAGAACAAAGAACCTTTAATTTAATATCATGTAAGTTAAATTTATGTTAAGTTAAAATCAAACAAACTAATTAAGACAGATTGCATGTTAATTTTGAGTTGTAAGTTTTGTATAAAATATTTACACTATATTAAAAAAAATCAAGAAATAAAATATTTACACAAAAATTAGTAGCCGTTTGATCATGAAAATTATTTATATTTTTTTGAAAATTTATTTCACTCGAGTGAAAAAAAATGAATATAAGATGTGTTTGGCCATGAGAATTTCAAACACAGTTTCGAGCTTGTATTTGAAAAAGTGTTTTCACTTTTTTTATTCCTACTTCTCTCATAAAATTTAAAAAATAACTTTAATTTATATTTATGATCAAACACAATGCTAACTCTAATTTTGAAAAATTATGATTTTCATAATCAAACGAGGCCTTAAATTCATTACATTAGAGCAGTAACGGAGCCACAAATGAACCCCTTTGCTAAAAAATTATACTATTTTTAGATGATTAAAAATATTTGAAGAGTAAAGGATTTAAAGCGCGGTCCCTTGGGGAAACAGTAAAACGCGCCGCAATCTGAATTGGAAAGCATAGACAAGCATGATATGATAGCGCAATAACAAGGCACATTCTCACGTGTTTTCATGTGGACATTGGACGCCCCTCTTTTCTTTAGCCGCTCCTCCAGTCGGCCTAACCTCTCAACTCTTCCTCCTTTCGACACGTGGTTCACTCTCCACTTAGTTTTTTCCTTGCCTCAAACTTACATGGAGAGGCAAATTCTACAACCAAGGAAAGCCAAGCCTTTTTAAAATGTATATTCTTTAAAATTGAATGTGTAATTTAAAAATTAGATATAATACTCTATATAGCGTTCTATATGATCAATTCTTATTTTACATGTATTGTCCTATATGGCATGTATTATACAGATATGTGTGTCCGATTAATTAATTTTATATAAATTTAATTATCTATTTATGTAAATTTAAAATCAAAAGTTTTGAATGTGATATGAGGCTAAATTAAAATGCATGTTTATGTATTATATCTTTTTAAAACATTGTGGTAATGTTTGGATCAATTTGAATACATTTTGATTAATTTTATAAGTATTTACTATTTTTTTATTTAATATAAGTATTGGATAACTTTCTATATGATAGGGTTTGGATCAGTTTAAATGTATTTCAATAAATTGTTTATTTGTTATTTTCAATCAATATAAGTATTAGATAATTTTATTCATTAAAAATGTAGATTGGTTTTGGTCTTTAATGAAAATTAAATCAGAGTTGTAATTATTTTCAACCTATTTAATTAACCGTTAATATCATACCCTTGATTGCTATAAGCAGGGGCACTAGCCAGAGCTAGTGTAGAGCTTACAAGTTCGTCTGATTCAAATAGCGTTAGTTTAAATTTTATATTTATTTTTAAAAAATTATGATCTAATATATAAGTTAGTTTAAAATTCAATAATTTAATAAAAATATTTACGTGTCAAGTCAAACTATATCATATAAATTAAAATAAATTCGTATTTATTTTCCTGAGCAAATTTATACTACCGAATAAAGTATCCAACAATTATGAAAAAAAAAAATCTCCACTAAAAATAAGTAGAACAAAGGAAAGCTAAATTTTACCTTATCCATACGTATGTAGTGACAAGTTTTTGAATTTAACAGCATTAGAATTTCAAACTCATTATTTTAAAAGTTTTTGAATTTAAGAGCATTGGAATTTCAAACTCATTATTTTAAAACACCGGCTTCACCTTTAGTTACAAGGAAGGAAAGGACTAATATGAAAAGTACAAAAAAGCAAATACATTGCTGTCATTGGTTCAAATACAATGAAGATTCTTTATATTATTCACCTACTTATAAAAGACCCCAACTCCACTCAATGGCCATTAACTACTTAGCTGCATTTGTAGGCAAACCAAATATTTTCCACCATATAAATATCACCACCAAGCATATACCATTTTCATCATAACTTGACTAAAAGTTGAGTTCACATCCTCAGACTTCTCTTCTTTTCTTGTGGTATATCAATTCTAGGCTAAATTACATTCGAGCTAAAGTGGTTCAATGGAGTGGACTCAGGGTCCAGTTATTGGCCGTGGCTCATCCGCCACTGTCTCCCTCGCTACCAATTCTTCGGGAGAGCTCTTTGCTGTTAAGCAATCTTGTTCTAACTTGTTGCAAAGAGAGTACTCTCTTATTTCTCAGCTGGATTCTCCGTTTGTTGTTAAGTGCTTCGGCTTCACCAATGCTTTGGAGAGTAACAAGGAAATTTACAACATGTTCATGGAGTATGTACCCGGGGGCACGCTTTCCGATTTGATCAAGAAACAAGGAGGTTCACTGGAGGAATCGATGATCAAATGTTACGCGAAACAAATACTGCTCGGCTTGGATTATCTTCACTCAATTGGGATTGTACATTGTGACATCAAAGGCCAGAACGTATTGATTGGCCAAGATGGTTTGATCAAGATTGCTGATTTAGGATGTGGGAAATTACTGGAAGATCCTGGATTTTCCGGTACACCTGCTTTCATGGCACCTGAAGTTGCTCGAGCCGATGAACAAAGATTTCCAGCTGATATTTGGGCTCTTGGATGCACTGTTATCGAGATGGCTACAGGGTCACCTCCTTGGGCTGAGATCAAGGACCCTGTTTCCGCTCTGTATAGAATTGGTTATTCAGGGGATTTGCCTCAATTCCCAAACAATTTATCAAACGATGCGAGGGAATTCCTCGCAAGGTGTTTGATAAATGATCCAAAAGAGCGTTGGACGGCTGAGCAACTACTTCAACATCCATTTTTGCAATCTGTTGAGTCCAATTCCTGGAAAGTTGAAGAGTTGAAGAGAGATTCTCCTACGAGCATATTGGATCAGGGATATTGGAATGTGTTCGAGGTGATGGATTCCTCGTCATTAGAGTCAAGCAACACCGTTGATTCGCCTGCAGATAGGATCATACGGCTGATTGGAGAGGGAATGTTGAGCTCTTCGAAGCCCAATTGGATCGAGGAAGAAGATTGGGTGACAGTAAGAAGCGATGACATAGAAGAAAACTCGATAATTTCAGAGGAAAACTGCGAGTTGATCGATGATTTTGGAGGATTTTTGGACATGGAAACATCAGTGTCAATAATTTTTTCTGAACAGGAATTTGTGGCCACATTGAACTTGGAAGCTACTTTGGTTGATTGTATTAATGATGAGATAATTAGCACTTTTCATACTGGTAGTAGTAGGATGAATTTGATTTCTTCTCCTGAGATTGTTGGAGATGTTTATGTATCTGAGTTTGATGATCTTGAAATAAAAAGATTGAAATTTTATTGTTCAATTGAAGAAATTCTTTTTACTGAATTCATCTTACGTTATTACTGTTCCTTTTCTGTTAGTATTACTTTGTATTGCTTCCGACTAGTTGCCATATGCTTTCATTGGCGTGCTTCCTTATTCATAACTATTTTGATTTGATACACTTGATCTAAGATCTTTCGAGAATAATCTCTCTATTTCCGGTCTTTAGACTTTATTGTGTTTTTACCACTAACCATTAGTTTGTTGCTTTGTGACATGGAATTTATTGTAAATAACAAGGCTAGAATCTATTATATTTAAATTACATGTACTTGTCCTGTGAAGATATAACAAGGCTCTTACTTTATTTTATACTCTTTTATCTTTAAATAAATTAAAGAATTTCTATAAAGAGATATTAAACCACTTGATTATGCAACGCATCTTTTCACTATTCATGCAAGCTATTACTAAGAATTCTTATTGTTAGTATGGTGAAGAATCATTATTATAAATGTTTTTTTTTTTCGCGATTCAAGCTTACACACAAGTATTGCATCACCCTGTGACTTATACTTCACTAAACTAAAAAATTGGGGGTTGACTTTTTTGAAGAAGTAATTATTTTGTTGATTGTGAACACAATGGACTTTTGGAGGAAAAGTAAAGTCAACTAATTTTTGGCCATTGCATTTGGAGCATTCTATAGTTTGAAATTTTGAATAGATTAGGTGAATGGCTCAACTTTTCGATGTTGTCAACGGGGAAAATTATAGTCATTGGTCCATTGCATTTGAAACATTCTTTTGTTTTGATTTTTGAATAGATTCGGTGTGAACTAAATCTATGAAATGAATTAAGTCAACGCACCACCAAGTATTATGATGACTTGTATATTTCTTTCTTTTTCACTTTTAATCCGAAGTCTCGGGTTATAGTCAGGAGCGAATCTAGGTTAAAAATGTGGTACTCTGACACATATTAAATACGACGCAGAATAGGTATACTTATATAAAAAATATGTAAAATTAGTATAAAATGAAAAAAGCACCTAATAAAATCGAGAAAATAAATGAATGTTTTAATTTTCAGGCGAAACCTTAAAACTTTGGATATTAATATGTGTATTTGAACCTTCCGAATACCCACGACCCTTAAATCTTGGGTTCGCCACTGGTTATAGTTATGGATAAGAAAATTTTTTCATTGAGTCGTTTTCTCTCCCCTTCCCCCCCCCCCCCCCCCCCCCACCCCCACCCCTTTTATGTGCCTTACGCGCAAGGATGGAGTCAGGTAGTAATTAGGGGTTCGGCAGAACCTAGCAAGTTTAGCTCAAACCTTGTAGTTACTTTATGACTTATATACAAATTAAGAAAAATAGAGATGAAGCAAAAACAAATTTATTTATGGATTCAAAAATAGATTATTTATGTGATTAAATGAATTTTTAACATTAATATAGAATTTAAGTCAAAGTTAGCTGATCCTATTGACTACTTACATATTGCAAATCCATATTAGATAAGATTGTTATACAAATATCGAACGCCGAATGAAAAATGAAAGAAGAGAGGTCAACGGAAAATTAAACTTTTATCTTCCGTAGACCATACTAAAGTAAACTTATTGAAATCCACTTTGAATTGGGCAACATTTTTTTGTCTTTTGGAGTTTGGAAGAATAGGGGTTGGCTTATTTCAGGTTTACCCAATTAGCCAAACAATGATTTCACATCTTGAAGAGGCAAACAACACTTGACTTTTTCTAAATGGTGCAACTTAGTGTTGGGTCCCTAAGCCATACTAGTGGGGTGGTTGTGTCAAGTTCCATAATATTGTTGTGGACGTAGCTCTTCTTATCTAGAAAACCGACCAAATAGAAAAATACAAAACAAGTGGTAAGTAACATATCCAATCATAAGAATTCAAGAATTTTGAGATAAAAGTTTTAAGGTTTAAAAAAAGTGGAGTAATTGTTATATATACATTTTAGGTTGACTTTTTAGTTATTAACACAAATATAGTGTTTTAAGAAAGTCAATGAGTTGTACATATACTTAACTAGAATTCCGGTTCAATTCTTCTCCTATTGTGTTTGGTTTAGTAGAGGTAATAAGTAGACGGATCGTATAAAATTTGCACGCAATAAAATGTGTTAAATGAATTAAAAGGTCGTGATCAATTGACCGGTCAAAGTTGCTTAATCAAATTGCGTTGGCGAAAAAGTTAAAATTGATCAAATATTGGATCACAACACACTCGATCAAATCTCCCTCTCTTTTTTTCGGAACCAAAAAAAGTAAAGGCTTAATGTAGGTTTGTTTTGGATTGCAAGTTGACTCATTTAGAGTCTAGTACCCATTCAACTATGACAAAAGTTGCTACGACATACTCTAATTTTACAGGGTCTTATTACTCTCTTGAACTCAATTTTAGCGTATTTATATTAATCTTTTTAGCTGACGTGACACCTTTTACGTGGGCCTCAATAACAAAAGTATCGCATCGGCTAAAAAGGTTGACAATAAGTGTCACTTCAGCTAAAAAGATTGACAAAAATATGTTAAAATTTAGTTCATGCGATAATAGGACCTCCAGAAAGTTAAGAGCGTGTCGTAGCAAATTTGGTTATAGTTGGGGAGTGCTAGATACTTTACTCTTAATCATTATTTGATTAGTTAATTAAATGGATTGAACAGTTCATTAAAAAAATGTTGATTTAACAACATAGGTTGTGGTGTCCTGCTTTACCCTTAATCAGAGGTCGAGGGTTCGATCCTGGGTATGGAGAAAACTCTATTGGGAGCGATGTCACCTTAATGGGCCCTGCAACGCATGATTCGAATTAATCAGGGTTCCAATGCGGACACCGAACACCGGTTGGGAACCCCCCCAAAAAAAAAGTGTTGATTTTGTCACCTCCTAGCATTGACTGTTCAACAAGGGCCACCAAGGGCCACCATGGGTGATTAGTCTTAAGAGTTCACAAGCTTTGCTGTGTTGTAACAAGAACCATGATTTTTCTCCATATTCCCATGATTATAGATAAAATCAAAGTGGTGGAAATTTCAATTATTTCCTTGAGTACTATTTTTTTCTAGAACAACAAAGCATATTCTTGTGAAAATTCAAATCAAATAGTAAATTAATAGCATAGCCCTGACTTAAGCAGTGACTTCACCTAGTCTATCTAATGAGCTCTAGTATTATTCCCTCTTCCAATATCACACTTTTTCTATCCATCCATATTCTGACTTATGGGAGGTGAAGCAACGCTAAAATTATCTCCCATGATCCATAAGTCATGTACGTCAACAGTAAAACTAGACACAAATAAATATATTAGGGTATTAAGTTGTCTACATTGCACCTCATGGTGTGGCCTCTTTCAAAACATTGCGAGTCAGTGGTGGAGCCACCTTTGCTCTAGGGGTTCATCTGAACTCCCTTTCAGTGGCAGATTTAGAATTTTCATTGAGGAGTTCATAAGTAAATGTACATACTAGTCGAAGGGGTTTCAACATCTATTATATATATATAAAAATATTTTTGATCATGTAAAAATAGTATAATTTTCCGACGAAGGGGGTTCGAATGAACCCTTTGAATCTAATGTGGCTCCGTCATTGTTCCCTTCGACGAAAAATTATACTATTTTTATACGATTTCTAGATGGTTAAAAGTATTTTTTATGCATATATAATAGATATTGACCCCCTTTAGACTAATTTGTATATATACTTCTATCCTCAATGAAAATCCTGACCCCACCAACGAGAATGAAAGATGTTTTGTGCATCGGATATTTCTTTTATTCATATTCTGACTGTATTCCTCTTATCTATTTTATTCCATATTCTTCTAATCATGAACTACTTTTATTTGTATCCTTAGGAGTGAATCGTGATGCAAACTTTTTTCATAAAAAAGTTGTTTGGATATTGTACTTGTGGATATACTTTTTTTTTTTCTTAAAAAAATATTTTACAGAATCTTTGGAACAAAAATACTTGGCTAACATTTTGGATCGTGTAAACATATGCTTGGTTCTCGTCCTTTAAATAAACAAACACAATATCTAACCAATCAGTGTTAATTACTTGGAGCTTTTGATACTATCATTTTCTTTTTTTTTTTTAACTTGGGTAATGAGTGATTACTCAATTTTTATTTTATGCCACTGAAAGTCATTTACTTTTAATTTTGTAATGAAAAATCATTCAATTTTATTATCTAAGTTATCATGAAAGTTACTAAACTATTTCTAACAACAAAACTATTTACCCAACTTTATATGATACAAATCATAATTGACATTCAAGAATCACAACAGCAACACAACGTACTCAGTGTAATTTCATAAGTGGAGTTAAGGTGATTTGATTTATACGCAAACCTTATCCTACCTTATGATTATAAAGGTAGATAAATTATTTTCGGTAGATCTTTAGCTTAAGTGAAGCATTTCAAAGCCATTATGACATTCAAGAATCGGTACATAAAATTTGAAAAAAGAAGCTAATGCTTTTATATGAAGTTTGGTAATACTGATTAAAAATTAAATAATTTATAAAAACTAAAATGTAACTTGCATATATCATGATCAAATTGGCTACCTAGTGCAATTGTTAAGGAGTTGCTATATTTTTGAAGATAGACCAAGTAGGCCCAAAACACTACTCAAGACCTCCAACTGAAAGATTTACTGAAAGCCCAGGGCGTTTTACCAGTACTCAGCCCAAATCAATAAGTTTCTCTCAATATGGACTCAATAAGTTTCACAAGATGCACAAATAGTGTTCGATATTTGTAACATTATTGTAATTTTGGTCCTCCACCGAACTTCTGCCTATTTTTAACACATTGATTTTGACCACAATTTAGTGTATAGAATGTAAACTATTATTTAGTACAAACAATAAGTCAATCTAAGAGAAGGTGAAAAGAAGAGTATTCCTTATTCTTTTCGAGCCAAAATAATTGCAACTAGAGAACTTTATTTTGCTTTTCGAATTTTATCAATTTATTTTTATGGACAAACGACGTTGCAAGGAAAGAAAAACTGGTACTATTGCGTGTAAAATACAAATGACCGATGAACCTCTCGATGTAAATAAGAAAACAAAAGTGATTCTTCTCATCCGCCCTATCCTTGATAGATAGAGTTATCTAATATTTATTATTAGTGGAAGGTGACAAATATCTCGTGAAGTTAATCTGAGGTACGTAAAAATCACTTCAAACACCAAGCGGCCTAATCTCGTATTTAATAATTGGCATGGCAATAGGCTTCGTTTATCCGAGTATCTTCCCAACAGTTGAAAGAACGAGCGAGAAAAGCAACATAAATTTAAAGATGGACCAAAAGTGCAGACACACAATATAAAAGAGCAAAGTACTATTTACTCAAACCCAAAATAAAGGACTATTTTAAGCCTTTTCTCTCAAAAGTAGCGTTTTCCTTGCCTTGAAAAATTCCAGCTAAATTACCATACCATAAATATAATTTACATTTACTTACACTTTGTCAACCAAGCAAAACCAGAGCTCGAAGAAGCGAAAATGGAGGCGGCTACTTTCACTTCTACTACAGCTTCATCTTCAACGACGTCGTTTTCTTCCTTCTCTTCAACTTCTCAATCTCTTCGCTTTCTGCGTTACAAGCCAAATGCAAAACCTCTAAATTACAAATCTTCTAGAACCTTCTCTGTCCGTGCCTCCGCCGATGATTCTGGTCTCGCTCACACTTTGCGCAAATGCGTATATATATATATATATATATATGTAAAATGATTGTATTAATTTGATGATAATAATGCTGGTTGTTGTTGTTTTTCAGTGGTAACTCTACTTGATTATGGTGCTGGCAATGTGAGAAGTCTCAGGAATGCTATTAAGTATCTCGGTTTCGATATCATTGATGTATGTTCCACCTTTAATCTCCTTTTCAAAGTGAACGGTGAAAAACTCACCTCAAGTATCTCGAATTTTTTGAGTTCCATGCCTGAACTATTAGGTGTACGAGTTTCCTTCCTGAACTATCGACGGCTATTTATCAAAACACACGGCAGCTTTTAACTGTTTGAGTTTCGTACCTAGACTTTTAGGTAGGAAAAGTGAACAATTAACAGTTTAGGTGTGTTTTGATACGGCTATTTATCAAAACACATGTCAGGTTTTATCTGTTTGAGTTTCATACCTGGACTTTTAGGTAGGAAAAGTGAACAATTTTTAGCTGGTGATAGTTAAGGTAGGAAATTCGATAACTAATATTACAAATATGAAACTCTAAAACCATGATACTTTATATTGAGGTCTATTTGTAGGAAATTAAGAGAAATGCACACTATTAGGTGTACGAGTTTCCCACCAGAACTATTGGCGACTATTTATCAAAACACATGTCAGTTTTTAACTGCTTGAGTTTCATACCTAGACTTTTAGGTAGGAAAAGTGAACAACTAAAAGTTTAGGCGTGTTTTGATAAATAGCTGGTGATAGTTTAAGTAGGAAACTCGATAACTAATGTTACAAATATGAAACTCTAAAACCATGATACTTTAAATTGAGGTCTATTTGTAGGAAATTAAGAGAATTGCAAACCATTAGGTGTACGAGTTTCCTACCTGAACTATTGAGGACTATTTATCAAAACACATGTCAAATTTTAACTGTTTGAAACATATCTGGACTTTTAGGTAGGAAAAGTGAACAACTAATATTAAGGTTGGTTTTGATAAATAGCTAGTGATAGTTTAGGTAGGAAACTCGATAACTAATAGTACAGATATGAAACTCTAAAACCTTGATACTTTAAATTGAGGTCTATTTGTAGGAAATTAAGAGAAATGCAAACTATTAGGTGTACGAGTTTCCTACCTGAACAATTGACGACTATTTATCGAAACACACGTCAGTTTTTAACTGCTTGAGTTTCATACCTAGACTTTTAGGTAGGAAAAGTGAATAATTAATAGTTTAGGTGTGTTTTGATAAATAGCTGGGGATAATTTAGGTAGGAAACTCAGGACCTAATAGTACAAATATGAAACTCTAAAACCATGATACGTTAAATTGAGATCTGTTTGTAGGAAATTAAGAGAAATGCAAACTATTAGGTGTACAAGTTTCCTACTTGAACTACTGATGGCTATTTATCTAAACACACGTTAGTTTTCAACTGCTTGAGTTTCATACTTGGACTTTTAGGTAGGGAAAGTGAACAACTAATAGTTTAGGTGTGTTTTGATAAATAGCTGGTGATAGTTTAGGTAGGAAACTCTAGACCTAATAGTACAAATATGAAACTTTAAAACCATGATACTTTAAATTGAGGTCTATTTGTAGGAAATTAAGAGAAATGCAATTCGAAGAAGAATTTATATATGGCACCAAATTAAATTATCCATATGCATGTCATTAACATAGTTGAGTGGTGCTCTTATGTTTATAATTCATCCAAGTGAAATATATAGTAGAACTGAAATTACTGCGGTTTATTGTTTCCTGAAGTCTTTTTTGACCAACAAATGAATGGCCTTTCAGGATTTTTATCCTTAAAAATGTTATCTGCTCTTTGTCATATCAACCTTAAGGGGTCATTCTGTGTGCGGGATAAGGTGGGATATTCCTGAATTAAGCCTATGCCGGTAGAGATTTTATCCCAGGCTTTTGGATATCCCACTTTATCCCATCCAACTTGAAACTATCTTATCCCATCTCCAAGGTGAGATAAATTAGTCCTGGGATAGTCCTGAGATAATTTGGTCCACGTACCAAACGACCCCTAAATATTTATGTATTGAGAATTTGCTCGTCATATCAACATAAATGTTTGTACTTGAGAATTTGAGTATAAGCATGCCCTTTAATCACAGTGTGTAACTGGTGAATCATGGAGTGGTTCTGTATAGAAAGTTTATCACAAAAGCATGCCAAAGTCAAAAGGGAGAAAGTATCCATGCATCTTGAGTTTTGATTACCCTCATTGCGTACCTTTATTTTTTCAACATCTTCTAGGTCCATACACCCGAGGACATTTTGAAAGCAAAACAACTCATTTTTCCTGGAGTTGGTGCTTTTGCTCCTGCCATGGATGTGCTAAACAACAAGGGGTATGATTCTCATCCACATAATGCATAGGAAAGGAATTGTTTATTTGTTCAGTACTTCGCTTTGTAAATAAACAAGTAAATTACTTTGTTGTAATTTTACCCATATGAGAAGTTCATAACTCAAGCATGATTCTGGCCTCTGGGATAATACAACCTCTTGCTCCATATCCATGTAAAAGATAAGCTGTGTATTTGCGTGAGAGTGGTCAACCAGTATTTAGTATTTACTGCAGGACTTTATATGCAAAAAAGGACTAATAAAGGCAGCACAAACAAAAATATTTGAAGGACCAGTTGATAATAAATTGTACTAATTTATTTTGGTTAAAGCTTTTGCAAAGATAAGAACATGTCTACAGAAAGTTCGTGCTTCTCTATTTTGGTCTTTGTGTTTTATCTTCTCGCTTCATATAAGATTTTCTTGCTTCTCTGAAATTTACGGAGAATATTTTTCTACAGAATGGCTGAAGCACTTTGTACTTACATTGAGCAAGATCGCCCATTCCTCGGCATCTGTCTTGGACTGCAGCTACTTTTTGAGTCAAGTGAAGAAAATGGACCAGGTCACAAACTAACATTAGATTTATTAATAGCGTGACGTTTCATATTAACTGGGTTCTAGTGAAGTCGCTTTTGTCGTCACAAACTAACATTAGATTTATTAATGGCGTGACGTTTCATATTAACTGGGTTCTAGTGAAGTCACTTTTGTCTAACTGTAAAAGGGACCTCATGCACCGAGATGCTTAACTTATGGACTATGAGATTAGTGTTTGCTGCTATAACAAACAGGATCATTTCAGTATTTAAAATGGTTGTATATTTTGGAATAAATTATCATGGATGAGGATTCAAGGCTTGCAATTGTAGCTATAAGAATTTATATACGGAAGGAAATGAAGTTGGGCTGTCCACCAGCTTTACATTGTTACCTTATTGATGACATACATTGAGTCCTTTGGTTGCACTTTTCCAGTTGCAAGTATATTTGGATGTCTATTTCCATCGCATAATCCATCTTCCAAATTCAAGTGATCATTACTCTCAAATCATATATATTTATTTGTTTGCCCACAATTTCATACATCATTTTAACTAGCTTCTTCATCTGAGAAACTGACTTTCCAACATGTTTATCAGTAAAGGGTCTTGGTTTGATTCCCGGAGTAGTTGGACGTTTTGACTCTTCTAAAGGCATCAGAGTACCTCATATTGGCTGGAATGCACTTGAAATAGCAAAAGATATCCAAATTTTGGATGACATTGGAAAGTCCCATGTCTATTTCGTACATTCTTATCGGGCAATGCCGGTACTACTTCTCATTAATTAAATCTGTATAGATGGTGACTCCATCCTCTTTTTTCTCATTTTTTATGTTTATTTAGTAAATTGGCTAGCAGCTTGATTCAAACATTTCTCCTAATTTAGTCAGATCAAAATAGAGAGTGGATCTCATCGACCTGCAACTATGGTGACAATTTCATAGCATCCATTCAGAGAGGAAATGTCCACGCAGTTCAGTTTCATCCTGAGAAGAGTGGTGGTATAGTGACTTCCTCAAATGTTTTGGAGCTGTAAATAAAGAGAGAGAGAGAGAGAGAGAGAGCATGTACAAATATATATATAAATAATCCCCTTAAACTTTAATTTTTTCTCCTCATAATCACTATCTCCTTAAACTGTTGGAGTTATGTTTCCAGATGTTGGCCTTTCTGTATTGAGGAGGTTCTTGAATCCAAAATCTGGGAAAACACAGGTATTAATGGTGCTTATGACTTAATGCTTTACTTCTCAAGTTAACTGTTCAAAGCATCTAACACATGAAAGCCTCATGCAAGACAGAAGCTAGTCCAAGGGAATGCCTCTAAACTTGCAAAACGGGTAGGTCACATTCGTCATAGTAGTAATTGATTCTCAGATTTTTTTATTTACTTGTATTGCTGAAGTTAGTGCGTTTTGCGACCACTTAGGTTATTGCATGTCTTGATGTGAGGACAAATGATAAAGGTGATCTGGTTGTAACCAAAGGAGACCAATATGATGTTAGAGAACATACAAAAGAAAATGAGGTGAGTGGCCATTAGTCTTTGTTTAACCATCAGCTCCTTCTGAGCTCTGTCAATTCAAATTTTTATCTTTTAAGTTGTTCAACATTGCAGTTGGTTTGCAGGTAGTTGAAAGCAGACACTATAAATCATAAACAGTAGGTAAAATGAGATCCAACAAAACTTATTTAGAAAAGGAGATAGTCTAGAGATGTAAAAGGGTTCTGAGGAAAACAAAGTTTTGTTATACTTCTTTATCCAAAAAAAATCAAAGGTATGATATTCTTCTGCTGTAAGAAGGAAAAAAAATGCTAGTTCTCTTTCTCGTCAAATCTATTGCTCTGAGGTTAGAAAGCGGAGGCTAAAAAGTTGTAAGTTTTTGGGCTACCAGACCTTGCGACATTCTGTGATAAGAAATTCAGGTCATACTTGTAGGCTATCTTAATCAAAAGAGAAGGAACAATAGAAAACTAATGAGGAACAGAAGAAGCATGTTAGCTAGCTGGTTTATGGCCTCTTAAGGTTCTTGGTGTCAGGTGGTTGATTATTCTATTTTGATAAGATAAAGGTTTCATTAAAGGAAGTACCAAGGAGTACCCAGAAACTTACAAGCTACCGGAGAGCTGTATCAATAGCAATCCGAAATAGCATTCCCGAAACACCTATAAATTTGATAAGCTGATCTAAGTTATCTACTATATCTCCCTTACACCAAAAGTATAAATTTTGGAGACATCTACTCTATAAAATAGCTTGGTGACTCCTTTCATTCTCAAAACTTCTTTTTTTCCTTTCCAACCAATTGGTTCAAAAGATGCAAAGAGATATAGTCTTCCAGATTTTCTTCAGATGTTTCGTGACTTTCTAAGATAGCCAACATATCAGTAGACTTTCACATTCCTTGGCATCACCCAATGCACTCTACTCATGTTCAGAAAAAGATCCCATATCTGCTGTATATGGCTGCAATGCAGAAAGATATGTTCTACAGATTCTTGAGACTTCTCACAAAAAAATCGACTTGGTTAATACTTTTTGATCAGTAATCTAACTATGTATTTTAGCTTTTTCGGAACATTCTGTTTTTATGAAATCTGGAATTTACAGCTCTATGATGAAGGCTGAAGCCATGTGGA
Organism: Capsicum annuum; assembly: GCF_002878395.1. Classification (NCBI taxonomy): domain Eukaryota; kingdom Viridiplantae; phylum Streptophyta; class Magnoliopsida; order Solanales; family Solanaceae; genus Capsicum; species Capsicum annuum. The sequence continues at coordinate 224,244,623 of NC_061117.1, read as the reverse complement.
TTTTTTACTTGATGTTGTTTCCCAGTACTTGCTCCTTTAATTGAAAACGCCTGTCTTTCCTGAAGGTGAGAAACCTTGGCAAGCCAGTGGATCTTGCTGGACAGTATTACAAGGATGGGGCAGATGAGGTTTACCTTAGCATTTGTTATTTGTAATTTTATGTTACTCTAACCTGATGATAGACTAATTAGTTGTTTCCTGTCGTTTAGGTTAGCTTTTTAAATATTACTGCTTTCCGAGACTTCCCCTTGGGCGATCTGCCAATGTTGCAGGTTTGTTCTGTACTTTCTTTCAGTGTTCTGTAGTTCAATATTCTAGTTAATCATTCCCGATCAAGAGGATGGTTAGTGATAATTTGTTCTACTTGATTTGCCATTTAGGTATTGAGATATGCATCAGAGAATGTTTTTGTGCCATTAACCGTTGGAGGTGGTATTAGAGACTTCAAAGACGGCAATGGCAGGTTTATAGCTATTTGTTATCCTGTTCATACATCACTAATCATTTGCTTTGAATCGTCCAAATTGGTTGTGTAAAACTGAGTTGGACAATCAAATAATGTTCATTTGGGAATATGGACAATGATCAAACTTCACTAGTTGATATATAAACTTTTTCCGCAGATACTACTCTAGTTTAGAAGTTGCTTCAGAATATTTTCGTTCTGGAGCAGACAAAATTTCTATCGGAAGTGATGCCGTTTATGCTGCGGAAGAATACTTAAAATCTGGAGTATGTGATACTTATCTATATGAAAATTGATCTGTTCATTTTCCAACAAAAAGTGCTTCCTTTTTTATAGTAATGTCAAACCTGTTTTTCATTTCGCTTACTGTCTTTGAAGGTGAAAACTGGAAAGAGCAGTCTAGAGCAGATCTCCCGAGTTTATGGCAATCAGGTTGATTTGAAACCATGTATAGCATTATGCTAGTTACTCAGATAGGGATGTCTGATAGTAATGATAACACATTTGTTGTGTCACTATCCTTGGTGTCTTCACTGATGAAAAGTTACTCATCAGACATATTAGTCTATAAGTGCTTTCCCTTGTCTGCTTGTTTTCATATATGAACAGCCTACTCATTATTTAGTGGGCAGGTCGCGTAAAAAAACTGTTGAATTTGGTTGGATGTGTTGTGATATTGTAGGCAGTAGTTGTAAGCATTGATCCTCGAAGGGTGTACGTAAAGGACCCCAAGGCTGTGGAATTCAAGACTGTGAAAGTGAGAAACCCAGGTAATTGCATTCAGATATCCGACTTGACCTCATTCATGCACACAGTCGTATCAGACTTGTTCAATATTGGGGAAGTACAAAGAGAATCGTTTGCTTCGTGTCATCAAACATTATCACTCGACCAAAGATAAAAGGGAGCAAGAAGGGAATATTAATTTGACTGAAGTTTGTCTACTGGTTTCAGGTCCAAATGGAGAAGAATATGCATGGTACCAGTGCACGGTGGGCAGTGACTCTTTCTTGTTATAAATTACTAACCATTATTCATGTAATTTCATTCTGTTATTGGAATCACATGGAATATCAAGATTGTTTTACACGCTTGATAATTTTATGTTTTCACCTTAAGTTCAATATAATTCTTTGTTTCAAGGTGAGTGGTGGGAGAGAAGGCCGTCCTATTGGAGCTTATGAGCTTGCGAAAGCTGTTGAAGAATTGGGAGCTGGGGAGATACTGCTAAACTGCATTGATTGTGATGGTACGTTGTTCATAAATTTGACGTATAATTATCCTACATTTCAGGTCGTGTTTGAATGGGTCTGAAGATGGTGAATGCCATCTAACCCGCTGTTTGCATTGTATTTAAAATCTTGCCTTAACAAATGGGCCGTCAAACTCGCAAGTCACATCTTTTTTTATTCCTTTTCATCTTCTTGATGCCCTTTATGTTATAGGAGTATTTGCTATACAACGCCTTCCTTTGCCTGTGTAATGATTTTTCTTTTTCCCTTTCATGTACTACTACAAACACTTAAAGTAGGAGAACCTTTTCTGTCCTTAAACTTACCTGGTGTGATCCATGGTACTTGTGAATGAAACCATACAAAACCTGCATAGTTGGCTGCTCTTGATATAGCTTCCTTTTTGCATTAATCCATGTCATGCATTCTCGGGACAATGTAATGCCTAATTATTGTTCTTCTAATGTCTTTTCAGGTCAAGGGAAGGGATTTGATATAGACCTAATTAAGTTGATTTCAGATGCTGTAAGCATTCCTGTGATTGCAAGCAGTGGAGCTGGAGCTGTTGAACACTTCACAGAGGTCTTCAGAGAAACAAATGCATCTGCTGCCCTTGCTGCTGGAATTTTCCATAGAAAGGAGGTGAGTTGACTATATTAAACAGATGCCTTCTTCGTGTGCCTTTAAGTTGATCAATATTCAGAGTATTGGTGAGCTCGATAACAAAAGAGATTGACTCACAAAAGCTAGATGAAAAAGCACGTGAATCCTTGGATAATCAATGAACGGTGGATGCCGATGTATCTGCTGACAGTATGCACCTATTCGGAGAAAGCAGATACCGACTGTTTGGGTTTAATGAGCAAAGCCTCACCTATAAGGTTTTCTTTATATCTTCTTAAATGGCACTAAGTAATATCCGTCGCTTGTCAGCATAATTAACTTCTCTTACAAGTGGCTTTTTGTTTTTCCTAGAAGTGTATGTTCAAGTGATATACATACCAGCCTGTATGGTACAAGGGGGTGCAGTATGGAGTGTTTAAAACTTAAAAACATTGTTGAACTATACTGTTCAAAACTAAGTCCTGTAACATACAACAATTCCGGAATAAAGCATTCTTAAGTTACCAGTTGTAACATACGCAAATGTAATATGTATCTCTGACTTATAATTTGTTTCCGCAATTTCAGGTTCCCATTCAAGCCGTGAAAGAACATCTGTCAAAGGAAGGCATAGAAGTTAGAATGTAACGGCATTTTTTCTATAGAGAAAGAAGCTCGATATGCAGTCCTATCTATCCTCAAGGAAGTAAAAACGTTTGCTTTTTATGCCACCAAAATTTTGAGGCCCCAAAAAGATTTGAGTAAATTTTATGATTTCTACTTCACTTGAAATAGTAATGAAGATCGTGAATTACATTTAAAAATATTATCGTAAGAAAAATAGAGAGAAGTTTTTTGAATTACCTCCTAAACTTATAAGGTTTTATTTGGTGTACACTAAACTATTGGTTGTCTTAAAAACCTTTCGAAATTTGTTATTTTAATATGTCGAGTTCCCCCTCGTGGTCCACCTGGCACAAAAATTGAGTACAAACACAATAAGGCGCGCGAGGGATGAAATATTTACCACATTATTTTATTCTAATAGTAAAAATTGAAAAATTATATTTTTCTTTATTTTTTTCATAGTTTCAAGGCACTCATCTCTCTCTTTTCTTCGTATTTACTCTCCCTCTCCTCCATCATTTTCAAAATTTTTCAAAATAATTTTTTTTCAATATGATTTCTATGGCTTTAAATTAAATCCTTAATCAAAATAGTAATTGAAATTTAGTATGAAACACTAAACGAAAAAAATAACCCCATATTTTAACACAAAGAAAACAAACGAAAAAGTACTTTTTTTTTTTTAAGGATAAAAACCTACTTAATTAAAGGAAATTCAATCCAAAAATAAATATTCCCCCAAAGCTTCAACTTTTCTCTATTTTGGATCACAGAAAAATTAAAAAATTTCACCCTTCTTCTTCACTAAAAGCTTACGCAAAAGTTTTTAAGGATCGAAAGTGAGTGATTTTTGATATAGGATAAATATGAAAAGAATCTTATATTATTTATCCTTGTGGACATAAATATAGGCCAAAATTTCACCATATACATGCGTGTTTTATAGGATTGTGGTCTTTGAAGTACGAGGATGTACCCGATGTATTGAAATAACAAGTCCCGGTGGGGAGGGGGAACGGACTTAAGACAACCAGTAATTTAGATAATCACTAAATAAAACTTTACAAGTTCATTGGGTTCTCTCTAAAAAAATACAAAACAAAAAGGGAAGAAATATTTTAAAACTTTGAATTAAACAACTCAAACTTCATATTACTAGTGAATGTTTTAGTAATAACATCCAACATCTTATTAACTGGAATGAATCCTTTATTAAACAACTCAAACTTTGAAATATTTGATCTTGTTTCGGTGAGAGAAGCTCTTTCAATATCTTGCACTTTTAGCCTCGTGCCAATTTTGAACAGGTTATCGTTGTAAAATTGTATTGTTATGTCTGCGTGTTAGTTCTGACTTCCGATCGAGTATTATCGTGGTGGGTTGGTTATTCGAAAACTTTCGGTAAAATGATGAATCTTATTTTCTTATTTGATCAGATTCAATTTTTGCATTCTTTGAATTTCAGTAATTAAACAACATTGTATTAATGCATGTTTAATTAAGTGGCCCGCAAATTAATGCAAAAAAAATAAAAACTGTTAATATGTTACAAAGCAATTAATGGTGATATTATATTATATTGTTATAAATTCCTTTCTGTATAGTATATTTCTCCAAAAGTCTTTGTTACAAAATGTCCATAATTTAATTTATTAAGCTAGTTAACACAGTATGCGAGTAAATTGATCACTCGATTTAGAACGAAACATTTCGTTCAATTATCTCACAATATCCTTTTTGTCTATTTAGAAAAGTATTGCATACAAATATGGCTTCGAATTTCATGATTATGATGATTTTCGGAACTTTAATGTACACAAGTTGTGCTCGAAAACTTATCGATGATAGCTTTAACGTTCCACAAGTTACAAGCTCATTCGGAGAGGGAGGATTAGGTTTTCCCAATAATAATAATAGTGTTCCACAAGATACAAGCTCATTTGGAGAGGGAGGAATAGGTTATCTCGATAATAACAGTAATAATGTTCCACAAGTTAGTGGCTCATTTGGAGGCGGAGTTGGTGGTGGAGGACATGTTGGTCCTGGTGGCATAGACTTTGGAGTAGGTATTGGTGGTGGAGGTGAAATAAGTGTACCCGGTGTTGGGTCAATTGGCGGTGGTGGAGGTGGCGGAATAGGTGGAGGCATTGGCCGAGATGGTTCAATGTATATGGGAGGTGGCGGAGGTGGAGGCATTGGTGGTCAAATTGGTAATGTAGGGTTTGGGGGCGGGCAAGGGTTTGGTGGTGGCCAAAGTTTTGAGGGAATTAACAATTAATTTGTTCGTCTGGTTTTGTTAATGAAATAATGAATTTTATTTCAAATGCTGGATGAGTAGAGAAGTTTAATTGTTTTTCTTTATAAAGAAATACGTTATTATGTCAAAATTATAAATAGATCAAGAAACATTTCATGCTTGATAATGTTCTTATCAATATTTATGTCCACTTTAGCTCTAATAAGTAAATGATCAAATCATCAAACAGGATGATAGTATTGAGATGACGTATATTAACAATTTGTTAGATCAAATCAATAATTGCGTGACATATATTTTATTTAATTTATGACTATTTTTTCACTTAATATATGCTCGATGATTTTAAATACTATATGACGAGAGTAATGACGCATTATTTATAATCCATCAAATTGGATTTTAGTCATATAATTAAAAACTTATGCACACCGAATGCTTATATAGTCAATTAATTCCTTCATCCTGTGATAAGAATGTAAATTGGAGAGGGAAAAAAAAATGAACGACAAAATGTTGTATATTCTAAATTATCTCATGTAGATTAATCATGGGACAATTCCTACCTATTACCATATAAATACAATTACATGTTGACCCAACTAGAATTTGATTAGTCTGATTCAAAAATCAAATCACGAATTTCTCACTAAATAGAAAAAAAAAAAATCTTTGAAAAGACTTTAAATATGTGGATTATGAATGCAACATGTAATTATAATCTCTCTATTTGAACCGCCCAAATTAACAACATACCTATTAAGATAGGTCTATAGTGATTCTTAGTTTGTTTTGTGATTTTGCTTAACTACCTACGTTGAAAGTAATATGAACTTTCTAGTTAAATCAAATAACTAACCACTTAATTGCATCTTATATGATATCCTTAATGGATAGTATGATTGCGGGCACGGATCATCTTTAGACCGATATAAGACAATCGACACAGATCAGATATTTCCGTCAGAGTAGACGTCATCTCACATTTTCCCAACCTAAACACCAAACTACTAGGATCCCAAAAAATTGACGTTGCCTCTATCAGATCTGGACGGGGTGTGATACTCAAAAGCGATGTAAGATTGCCTAACAATTTTTCTATCTCATGCCTTTCAGAGTAGTTGAGCATATTTCCACCATTTAATTAACTTTTTGGGCACCTTGGAAACCATCAAGACTCTAGACCCTGTGGACGGCTCCATCCTGTAACAATACACAGAGTTATGACTCACGATTCAATAAGGGCAAGAGAATTTCCGACCGTCGAGATTCTGACACAAAGAAGTGTCACATAACACAGGGACAAGCCGACCTATAACTCAAAATCGTCGAATGGAAACGCTAAGAAGACTCAACCTAGCTAGCTATGACCACTAACAAATACTTGACTAAGCAGAAAATGGACCTTAACTAGGACTAGGACAACAATCGAACTTAAAAGATTACCGGACCCACCGAGGGCTGCCTACGTATCCTCCCCCGAGAGACGAGAATCAGGTATGTGTAGTTCGTTCAGATTGGACAAATAAAGATTAGACAAATGATTGAACTCTAACCTAAGAGACACGACCATAAACAGACGACAAACAATGTTAAAAAATCTTTTTGGGTTTTCCAAATTGATACTTCACATAAAACTGACACAAACAACAGTGAAAGAAAAATCTTTTTGATATTTTCGATATATGAAATGTACAAAACTTCTATCATTTTTTTTTCATTTAAAAAAAAAAAAACTCTTAAAGAAAATCTTTTTGATTGAATTTTTGAATTTTGAATGTTTACTAAAGAAGACAAAGGAAAATCTTTTTTATGCTTTTTTTGACAAATGAGTGCAAAAATTTAAAAAAACTTTTTGAATTTTGAAAAGCAAAAGCCATAAAGAACTTTAAAAGCACGACACCCTCTTTTCTTTTCAATCTCACATTTTTTTTTTCAAATGTTTTGTCTACACACTTTACTTCTAACACATGCTTCCCCCAAATCAGTCTGTCGAATGACCACGTTACCCTCAGAGATGCAAACATTTAGTACGTAGAGATGGTTTAGAGGTGAGTCTCCTACAAAGGGCCACACGGGTCCCGCTAGGTCTCGATATGATGCAGATTAGCATGACTTAAAGGCTGACCTACACTGGGGTTCACTAACAAGGCTGTTCAGGAGAGCGTATGGTCTATAGTGGCTAAGGAATTCTGTTGACCAAGGGTAAGGTGTTAGGCACCCCTCGATCCCGTGGTTCGACTACGGTTGCTTGGTGAGCGTGTCGGCTAATTTGACACTACAAATGCATAAATCACACAAAGCACACAAAAACAATCAATCACTCAAACAAAACAAAACAATCCAAAATTTAGTGTCCAATCCAATTATACAGTCCAAAATAGAAAAATGCATAAAATATAAATCTTATCCTAAGCTCTAATGCCTTATCCGATGCCTCGGGCCTTCATCACGGACGTCCTTCAATACAAGATACTTCAGGGCATTCCCCGGCGAATAAATACAAGTGATCGTGGGGCATTCCCCGATTAAATAAATACATTTCCAAATTCGAGAACTAAAACCAAACCATTCAACACAAATTCCACGTTCAACAAGACAACACTTATTCCTAAATATTTTTGCCTACCCGAACCTATTTTTGCCTATTCATTCGATGGCCTAATTATGCTACTATACAATTCAACAACATTCAGTAATGAATCAAAATGAACAACCTTCAACTTATTCGATTATCAATTCCCCAATTCCATTCTCAAACAAGACATAGTTTCATTACGCAATCCATAATCATGAAAACCAAATATCGAATCAAAACAAATGAAAATTCACACCGTCATTCACGTAGAGATCACAAATTATAAAGAGAGAGATAAAATTGGACCTCAAATGTTTGCTTTCAATTAAAGTTGCTTCTTCTGATTGAACCGCATCCAAAATCTCGGATCGAAACTCACTGTGATAAATCCAACCTCATAATTTGTTTAACCTTCACTGTTTCTTTCGCTAACCCCAAACAACAACACAAAACTGAGAAATCTGTGTGAAATTTTCGGCGGAATCTCACCGGAATGATACTCGAACGAACAATTTTTTTATTGTTCCCGGTAATGACTCGATCGGAAAGAAGGAGGATGTGGGCTGGTGATGTCTCTTGGTGGATTTTAAGACTTGATTCGCTATTTCTTGCTTCATCGGAGCTTCGGATAGCTCAAACGGGTTAGCAAACGGAGAGAAGATCAAATCTCAGGCGATAGTGATATTTTTTTTCGATGAAAACTCGTTGGAACGGCCAGCCCACCGTTGATATTCTCTCTCTCGTTCTCTTCTATCTCTCCGTTCAAAACCCTCTCCCACTCGCTGTCTCTACTCGTCCCGATCTCTCTCCTTTCACTCTCGATCTCTTTCTCTCATTTTCGCTCAATCCATCCTTCTCTCTCCCCCCGTCTTCAGCTATGTAGTATGTATTATTGTTGGTTCAATTAGTGTGTGAAGTATGTGGGTATGGAATTGTGAGGATGAGTTTCTGTGTGTATGTGAATATGGTGATGGATATGAGAGTCTCCTCCAAGTTGTTGTGATATCTCCTTATAACCCTTTTTTTCTTTTTGGAGAAGAAATATGAGAGGGGTCACGTGGGTAGGAGGGTGGGGTAGGGTAGTGAGGTGTGAGTAGGGGGTGGGGGTAGGGGTGGTTGTTAGGATGAGGGTGTGTGGTACGGTGAGCTAAAAAATGAATAAAATTGAACTTAGGAGGGACAAAATTAGGTGTCTACAGAATGCCCCTTTGAATGTAAACATGAAATGTTTTCAGACAAAGAAGTAGACAACGAGACAAAATTTTGTCTCAATTATTATTCAAAAATAATGAAAAAGAAGGAAGGAGGGAAAAGAAGTCTTGACTTTGGACATCACACTCATCCTTAGTTATGAGGGAATCAAGTCACAGGTATCTCCAAAGTAAGGAGAAAGACTATACCGAGTTGGAGAGTCGAGTGAGGTCCCTTCGAGGTTATAGTCCATGGCTCTGTTATTACATCAAAAATGAAAATTATAAGTTAAAACATAAATGAAATTACAAAAATCCTATCTATGCAGCTTCTTTTGGACTGTTGACTTGAGTTTCATCATCCTATTCTTCAGGCGGGCTCCTGACTTGCAATTTCTTCAACTTGTTGTTTGGCTTTCAATTTCTTCAACTTGTTGTTTGACTTTCAACTTATTTTCCCTGCTCTTCAGGCGGGGTCCTGACTTTCGGTTTCATCAGCTTTTGATTTCATCACCATGTTCTTCAGGCGGACTCCTGACCTTGGCTTCCCAGATATCTGCTCCAGCACTAGTTCCTTACATCTTTGTTTCAGATTGCTTACACTTGCCCCTGTCTTGTCGCATCATTAACCCAAACCAGATCGAGGGTAATGACCTTGACTCAAGCACCGAGTTTCTGTTCTGCCATGACTCTGAGATGCACCTTTTGACATCTGATACTCCCATGAATCCAGCAACCTGTCGGTTGATAAACTACCTTTTCCTTGCTTTGAATTATGATCGTGTTTCTCTCATGTGCTGGTCTTGGCTTTCCTCATACAATTGGGAAGACTGATAGCAAGTTTTGAAGTCCCTTCTCACTTGTTTTGACACAGAATAGACTAAAAAATGTAAAGAAACGACAGTGAATTTCTTTTGATAAAAGACATTAAAGGACAAAAACATGAATGTGTAAATGAAAGAAAAAGGGCAATGTCCCTAAGAAAACTTATCTGAATATGGCAACCAACTCCAATGACTATGACATGCTTTTTGGATTGAGCTGCATGATCTTCCTATCCAAACTTTCCATTTGATGTTAAGTTCATGCCTTTGCCTCTGAATTGCTTCTTCAAGCCTGTTGGACTCGTACAATTCCTTTAGTTGACGACATCTTGAAAGATTTTCGCCAACAAGCCTCTTTCCTTTTCACTTTTCTCAAACTTTCCATCGTTTTACAGTGCCCGTGGGGTTTTTCACCAATAAGACTCTCTCATTTTTTTATTTCTCTCAACTCACCATCGCCTTATGGTGCCCATGAGGATTTTCACCAATAAGACTTTTTTTTTATTTCCTTCCTGATTCCTTATGCTGAGGAAGACAAGTAGTTTCCAAAATGCGTTGTCATATCCATTGCATGCTTAGCCTTAAAATTCTCAAAGATTGATCTGAAAGTCTTTCTTTGGTTATAGCTTGGCTTTTGGATAGGATTAGAAAGAAAGGATAGCATGAGGCTTAAACAACACTTGAAGTGGGGTAGGACTTACAACTTTTAGAATCAACTCAAACAATGAGGATTAACTCATGCTCCAATTTTTGGCTGGACAATTCTAAATTATTTATTTGATTGGATCGAGCCCAGAATAGGGCAGCCTACGTATCTCACTCCCGAAAGAGGAGAATCAGGTCGCACGTAGTTCCATCAGCTTGTTCTTTGTTTTGGTTTGATTTTTTTTTTGATTGATTTTTTTTTCATGTTTTTTTTTCTTGACACTTTATTTTTTGACTCTGTTTTGATTCCAAAAGAGGGGTATGAAAGAAAAATAAAACTAAGCTCAAACGGGGTAAACAAAGGATGACACAATTTTGGATAGCAGAATGGAATGCCTTTATCATATCAATCTTAAAAAAATGCTAGCACTAAATATGCAATAGAATCAACAAGGAATAAAATATCATACATAATATATTTTGACTGCATATGCATTGATAGCCATTTATGCCATTTTGCCTTCAATATCTGTCAAATATGAGGCTCCATTGGGCAACACTTTTTTCACAATAAAGGGACCTTGCCAATTTGGGGAGAACTTGCCTTTTGCTTCGATCTGATGAGGAAGGATACACCTCAATACCAACTGACCAACTTCAAAATGTCTGGGTCGTATCTTTTTCTTATACACTTGAGCCATTCTCTTCTGATATAATTGGCCATGACATACCGACGTCAGTCTTTTTTCATCAATCAAGCTCAACTGTTTCAATCGGGTTTTAACCCACTCATCATCATCAATCTCTGCTTTAATAATGACTCGAAGAGAGGGAATTTCAACTTCTGCAGGAATGACTGCTTCTGTTCCGTACACCAATAAATATGGGGTTGCTCCTATTGAAGTGCGAACAGTAGTGCGATAACCTAGCATTGCAAACGACAACTTCTCATGCCATTGCCTGGACCCTTGTACCATTTTCCGCAGTATCTTCTTGATATTCTTATTAGCGGCTTCCACAACACCATTTTTTTTGGATGATATGGAGTGGAATTTTGATGTGTGATCTTAAATAGTTGACACACTTCTTGCATAAAATGACTGTTGAGATTGACAACATTATCTGTAATGATCATCTTCGGAATTCCAAACCTACAAATGATGTTGGCATAAACAAAATCTACTACTGCCTTCTTTGTTACTGACTTAAAAGTTACTGCTTCCACCCACTTTGTGAAATAATCAATGGCCACCAAAATGAATCTATGTCCATTTGATACCTTCAGGTCAATCGGTCCAATCACGTCCATTCCCCAAGCTACAAACGGCCATAGAGCAGCTATTGCATGCAACTCAGCAGGAGAAGAATGTATCAGATCACCATGTACTTGTCATTGATGACACTTTCGAACAAATCGAATAGAATCCCTCTCCATAGTAAGCCAGTAATAACCTGCTCAAAGAATCTTCTTTGACAAGACATAACCGTTCATATGCGGCCCACATACTCCAAAGTGTATTTCAACCATGATTGTCGAGGCTTTTTTTGCATCCACACACCTCCAAAGTCCCAGATTTGGGGTTCTCTTGTATAATATTCCCCCACTTAAGAAAAATCCACTAGCCAAACACCTAATTGTCCTTTTTTGATCACTGGTGGCATGTATTGGGTTGTCTCCTGACTGAATGTATCGCTTGATATCAAAGAACCAAGGTTCGCTATTGAGTTCTTCTTAAACCGCATTACAGTGTTGAGCCAATATGCAACCAAATGAATTGTCCAAAACTGATAAGTACAAAATCAATGGCCTGCCAGGCTCGAATGGCACCAGTACCGATGGGTTTAAAAGATATCTTTTAATTTTAGCGAATGCTTCCTGATATTCTACAGTCCACTCAACAACAAAACTCTTCTTCAGCAACTTGAAAATGGGCTCACAAGTGGTTGTGAGTTGAGCAATGAACCTACTGATGTAGTTTAGTCTACCAAGCAAACTCATCACCTTCGTTCTATTCTTGGGCGGTGGCAGATCCTGAATGGCTTTGATCTTCGAAGGATCCAATTCAATACTCCAACGGCTGACTACAAACCCAAACAACTTTTCGGATGGAACTCCAAATACACATTTTGTCGGATTGAGCTTGAGATTATACCTACGAAGCCTCTCAATGAACTTCCTTAAATCTTTAACATGGTTATCCTGACTCTTTGATTTAATAATCACATCATCTATATACACTTCATATTATGAAACATAGTGGTCATGGCTCTCATGTATGTTGTTCCAACATTCTTCAAACCAAATGGCATCACTCAATAACAATAAGTCCCCCATGGTGTGATAAAATACGTCTTTTTTGCGTCTTCATCATCCATAATAATCTGGTGGTATCCGGCATAGCAATACACAAAAGAGGCTACCTCACGTTTAGCACAGTTGTCTAGCAAAATATGGATGTTGGGCAGCGAAAAATCATCCTTAGGACTTGCACTGTTCAAATCATGATAATCAACACATACTCGACTTTGGTCGTCTTTCTTTGGGACAGGAACAACATTGGATAACCACGTAGGAAAACGAGCCACTCGAATGACTTTGGCTTCAAGTTGTTTCATGATTTACTTTTTGATTTTGATACTTACATCAGTTTTAAACTTCCTCAACTTCTGTTTCACAGGGGGGAATGTAGGATTAGTTGGCAATATATGAGTCACTAATTCAGTGCTTAGACCAGGCATATCATCATAAGACCATGCAAAAACATCCTTATAATCAATTAATGCTTGAATCATTCCATCTTTTAGCTGTGGCAAAGCATGTACACTGATTTTAGTTTTCCTAACATCTTCTTGATTCCCTAGATTAATTGGCTCATTTTCATTCAAATTAGGATTCGACTTGTCTTCAAACTATTCCAACTCTTTGCTTATATCTTCTAGTGCCTCTTCTTCATCATATTCCCCCTCTTGCTTCATTATATCTTGATTAGTTTGGATTTTAAGATCAGACTGAAAATTTCGCATGCATTTCATGTCATTAGAGTCAGCATAAAGAGAACTATATAAAGAAAAGACAAAACAAAATACATTAGACAGAAAATAAAAGAGACATTGCATTTCATTAAGAGGGAAAAATAGAAGGGTTTAAACATAAACAACAGAATATAAACAAGCTAAATTCTGAGTTGCAGCCCTGGAATAACTCGAAAATTTGGAAGGAAAACAAAATGAACTACCAAAACTCCCTCCTGACGGGGAGATAAGTGACTTCCCAATTATTGAGACGGACAGCTGTGCCCATGAACTGCAGATCTTCCTTACTGGTACCTTCTCCTGCTTCAACCATACTTCAATCAACAGGTTCTGGAATTCATCAACCAATTCAGCTTCAAATTCTACAGGCATCTTGACACCGCTCTTCACAAATGACTCACTGAGCAGCGACGTTGGAGGGGGAGTAACCATACTTCCTTTTTTCTTTCCTTGGCCTTCTTCAGATCTTCAACCGTAGGTTCAAAACCCAGACCAAGAGTGCCCATACTCTTCCTCGGATATATAGTACGAACTATACTATGCAGAGACACTCTCAAACCCCTTCCTGGCTCGAATCCATATTTTAACATTTCATTTATCATCATGACAGAATCGGGATACAATTGTGGCTCTGGAATAACCTGCCTTTCAAAAATATAATACACCGACACTGTATCAAAAGTTTGATAGATAAATATCTCCTCTACATTGTTCACTTCAATAAGAGACAAAGGAGAATCTTCATAGGCGGACAAATCCCCTTCACCATAAATAACCACTTCTTGTCTGTCATGCTCAAACTTGATCATCTGGTGCAACGTAGATGCAACCGCCTTGGCCTTGTGGATCCACGATCTTCCCAACAACAGATTGTAAGAGAAATTGATATTCAATACTTGAAACTCTATGGCGAATTCAACAGGCCCTATAATCAACATCAGTTCTATTTCGCCAATGGAGTTTGATTTTGCTCTATCGAAAGCCCTGACACATACATTGTTGGGCCTGATCCTCTCAACACCAATGTTCAACTTTTGCAAGGTGAAAATAGGGCAAATATTTATGCCAGAACCTCTATCAATCATGACATGAGTAACGTATAAATCTTCACACTTCATGGTAATGTAAAGACCCCGATTATGCCCCGTACCTTCAACTGGCAATTCGTCATCAAAGAAGCTGATTCGATTTACTTAAAAGATTTTTTCGACCATTTTCTCAAGCTGATTTACCGTAATCTCCCCAGGAACGTATGCTTCATTCAATACCTTCAGTATAATGTCACGATGTTCCTTGGAATGCAACAACAAAGATAAGAGGGAAATTTGAGCAGGGGTTTTCTTCAACTGATCTATTATTGAATACTCTGGTAATTTCATCTTTTTCAAAAATTCTTTGGCTTCTTCTTCGGTGACAGTATTTTTGAGAGACGAAGGCCCACTCACCACTGGATTGGACTTCCTCAAACCTTCAAGAATGAAACATCTTCCTGACTAAGTCAGACCCCCTACCTCATCTACTTCTTCCTCGAGTTTCTTTCCCTGATAAGTCATCACAATCCGTTTATAGTTCCAGGGGACCTTTTTCGTATCAACTATCAAAGGTTGGGTTACTGGTTTAATGATAATAGGCGTTGTAAGTTCTCCTTTCAACGTCAAGATAGTCTTACCCGGAGCTCCTACCACCGTCAACTTAGGTTTGTCCTGACTTAAACCAACATCTTTTCTGGCGCCTTGTACTGTGATCACGGGTTTCTTTGCACTCTCTTGGACTTTATCTTCTCTCATTCCTTCCTGGCTTAATGATATTGCTTTCAACGAATCTGCCGCATTCACCGATTTGTCCTCATTGGTCTATATTCTGACAATAGGCTTATAACACATCGACGATTCTTTGCCATCATATATTAACTCCAACATATTGGTTTCATCAAAGGTTGGCAATGGATTCTGGTTAATGTTTGGAACTTTCGTGGCCTGGACCAAAATCTGATTTGCTTCGATTAAATCTTGGACAGCTCTCTTTAAATACCATTATTTCTCGATATCATGGCCTGACATGTCAGAACAATACGCATACCTTAAGGAATAATCAAGATTCCTCGAAGGTGGATTTGAGAGCCTTTCTTGGATTGGGATCAAGACCTTCATCTTTCTCAACCTATCAAATAAGCTAGCATATGACTCCCTAAGAGGTGTGAACTAATTTTTGACCTCCTTCTCTTTCTTATACTTGGGCCTAGGTTGGAAATTGGTTCTGAAGGGATTTTGGTAATTTGGTGGGGCTGATGGACGATTTTGTGAAGCTTGCGCGCACCATTATGGGTAAAAAGAGGTTTGGGCATATGGTTGCGCGCTATATACTGGGTACGGGGGTGGTGGAATAGAATATAGTAGGTTTTGCGAACGGTAGTAATGGTGGGGAGGAATAAATAGAGCTTGGGTGTAGGCTTGGGCTTGGGCTTGGGAATAAGGGCGAGGCGGTCTTTTGGGATAGGAATGAGTTCCAGCTACAACGGTTGCCACGTCCTCTTTCTTCTTCTTACCTCTGAATGCTTCAGAGCCACCTTGAATTGATTGGGTGGTGGCTTTCAATGTGGCAAAACTCACTATCCAGCTGGTCTTGATTCCGTCCTTTATCATCTCTCCCATTTGAGGACTTCAATAAAAGACTTTCCCATTGCCGAAAGTAATTATTGAAAATAGGTCTCATCCTGTGCCTGAATGAAGACCTCTACTAGCTTACTCTCCTTCAGCACTTTTCTTCTTCATGTCTACCAAGGATTTTTCGTCAGGAATCAGGTCAACGTTATACTGAAAATGTTGCACAAAATCAGTATCTAAGTCATCCCAGCTGTTCCATTTATCAATATCCTGATCGACAAACCATTCTGAAGCCAGATCGGAAAGACTCTCGCCAAAGAAAGCCATGAGCAACTCTTTCCTTCCTCCTGCAGCCCTCAATTGGTTGCAATAACGTCTCAAGTGCGCCACGAGATCACTGTGCCCAGCATACTTCTCAAATTTGGGCATTTTAAAACCAAGGAAAAGGTTAACGTCTGGGAACATACAAAAATCTTTATAGGAAACACTCTTATAACCTCTGATTCCCTACAAATTTCTCATGGCCTGTTCCACACTTTTTAATTTCCGCGCCATGAATTCTTGTCCCTCTGTTGCAACAGGATTCTCCATATCAAATGAAAATGCAGGTGGCTGAGTGTACCCATACGGTTCATTCATCCCTAAAGTAGGTTTCGGGGCATAATACTGATCATCCGAAACCTTCAATACTGGCTCACTAGCAGACCGAGAGAGTACCATTGTCGGATGCACAGCATAGGTGGGGGCTTCAGGTGGTGGCGAAGCCACGAACACAGGCACTACAGGTGGCGCCGGCTAAGCAGTGGGCCTTGGTTAGGGAACTGTCAAGGGAACACTAGGGGTGCCGGGATAATATTGACGCGGAGTGAATCCTGTCCCGTGCACAGGTGACTCAATGAGAGCAGAGAATTGCGCTTGAGAGACTGGTGGGCAATTAGAGATATTCCCAAGATCTTCGAGTAGTGGAGGAGAAGACATTCCGCTAGCCCACGCCCAGTCCAAATCTATCAATTGTGGCCTGAGCCTTACTACCTCATCATTGCATTCTGAACTTTCTTCCCTGGGATCTTGATTCGGGTCCATGAGCAAATTTTCAATCTCCCTGCCAGCCATGCCAAGATTTTCTTTTGATCTAGTGAAGTATGGGTGACTAGCCAGAGTGATACAACACCAACCACTTTTATCTGAAAGAACATGCTCATCAAAGACAGCGCCTGTTAGGATTAGATCACACAACAAACATGGGAATCACATTTGCAAAATTATATTAGATTCATGCGTATTTCTACCGGCCGTTGGAGGCAGCGAGGTCATTTTAAATCATTCCAATCTTTCTTCTATGCCCAATTGCTTCTTTCCTCCAACCACACCTCTTTTTTTCTTTTCGCCCTCACTTCTCTCTTCTTTTCATCAATCTCTTTTCTTTCACCTTATTCTCTTATCACTCTTTCTGTTTTTTTTTCTTCTTTCGCTATCTACCTTCTTTTTATCATTCTTTATGACTTTTTCTTTTCTTTAAAATAAGAAAAATAATGAAGAACGAAGAATCAAAATGATTAGATTGAACCACAAGTAGGTTGCCTACGTATCATGTTGTACATGAATCATATCCTGCGTAGTTCGGGCAGCGCATGCATAACTATTACAAAGTTGAAGTTTCTTTTTTTTTGATGAAAAATAAACAAAAGAAAGAACAACGCAACGTCACAACATTTCATAAAAAGACAACTAAAATCGACTTCAAATTTAAGGCTACCTTAACACTAATCAACAAAGATGAAACAACACTCTAGACCCACAGGACAACATACGTGACATTCCTAATGAAGACCCTAAAGTTAAAACAAACTCGACACGAACTAACAAAGATACAACAATACAATGACATAAAAATAAAGGACTCAAACTAAGATAAGAAGTGCCCCTTCAAACTGTTGTGCCGCGTGACGACCCTGGCTGAGATGGACCTATCTGTGAAACTCTCGCCTTACCAGTCAAATTTTGCAACATACCCTGCAATGACACTTTTATATTCGAGAGAAAGCTCCTAGCACGTGTTGCTGCCTCTTGGGGAGTGCACCTGAAAAGACTGTTCTGATACCTTTCTACAGTTGTGAGCAACCCTGATAATTGAACTCTTAACGTCTCTACCTTGGCTCCCGCGCTTTCATCTTGACGTTCATCAACTATACATTCTTCCTGTATTCTCCCTCTAAGTTGTGCTGGTAACGGCCTACTAACACCCCGAGGAATGGATTGTAACCAAATTTCATATCTTGGAGTGTATCCTGGATTATCTAAACCTTCCTTGAGAGTATTTACGCCTTGCCACATTGCGTAATCCCAGAACTGCTCATATTTAATCTCATCCCTAACTTGGTCTCTAAAATACTCAACATCCTTTTGAAGGTCCATTATCGGTGGGACATCTTGCAATCTTCCCAACTGACGCATTACCCTAAGAGGAGTGTATGGTTGAGTACAATTAAGCCCCAACAGAACTAGAAGGAGTTGCATGCTACATCCGACCAAGATTGTTTTCGGGCGAAGCCAAAAATAGGTCCACAGAACATTATCATCTATTCTTGATTCGAGAAATTCAATCCATGCCTCGACTCCCACTGGCAATAAGAATTTGTCAAAGCGCATTCTTTCTTCCATGGCTTTCACTCGATCGGAGAGGCAACAGTCAATGGCATCTGATTTTTATCTAAGATGGAGCATGGCAATGCTCCATCATCTATAGTTGCAACACTAGATTACTTTCTTCGAAGAACCGCATCCCCCCTTGATCCTTATGAAATAAGGTCATCACTACAGATTGCAACCGAGTATTATTACGCCTTTCGTCTTATGGAAACACTAAAGTGCCTAACAAAGAGAGAGCAAAGATTTCAAGATGCTTTCTTTCCCATTTCTTCTTAGTTATATGAAATTCATCCCCAAAATAATCAAAACCTCCCAATGATCCGAATCGAGCGAACAAGTAATCTAAGGAAATCCATGATTGATTAAGACATCCCAAAAAAATATTCTTACTCTTTAAACCGCAATGCTAAAGAAAGCTCGAGCCAGTATGATTGCAGGCTCGGATCATATTTAGACCGATATAAGACAATCGACACAGACCAGATATTTCCGCCAGAGTAGGTGTCATCTCAAATTTTCCCAACCTAAACACCAAACTACTAGGATCTTAAAAAGTTGACGCTGCCTCTATCAGATCTGGACGGGGTGTGATATTCAAAAGCGATGTAAGATTGCCTAACAATTTTTCTATCTCATGCCTTTCAGAGTAGTTGAGCATACCCCACCATTTGATTAATTTTTGGGCACCTTGGAAACCATCAAGACCCTAGACCCTATGGACGGCTCCATCCTGTAACAATACACAGAGTCATGACTCATGATTCAATAAGGGCAAGAGAATTCCCCACCGTCGAGATTCTGACACAAAGAAGTGTCACATAACACAGGGACAAGCCGACCTATAACTCAAAATCGTTGAATGGAAACGCTAAGAAGACACAACCTAGCTAGCTATGACCACTAACAAATACTTGACTAAGAAGAAAATGGACCTTAACTAGGACTAGGACAACAATCGAACTTAAAATATTACCGGACCCACCGAGGGCTGCCTACATATCTCGCCCCGAGAGACGAGAATCAGGTATGCGTAGTTCGTACAGATTGGACAAATAAAGATTAGACAAACGATTGAACCCTAACCTAAGAGACACGACCATAAACACAAAAGCCATAAAGAACTCTAAAACTACGACACCCTCTTTTCTTCTCGATCTCACTTTTTCTTTCTTTTTCCTCTCTTTTTTCTTTCTTTCTTTTTTGCCAATTGTTTTGTCTACACACTTTACTTCTAACACATGCTTTCCCCAAATCAGTCCGTCGAATGACCACGTTACCCCCAGAGATGCAAACATTTAGCACGTAGAGATGCTTTAGAGGTGAGTTTCCTACAAAGGGCCACGCGGGTCCCGCTAGGTTTCAATATGATGCAAATAAACATGACCTAAAGTCTGACATACGCTAGGGTTCACTAACAAGGTTGTTCAGGAGAGCGTATGGTCGATAGTGCCTGCGACAACTGTCCACCCACTCCATACATCCGACGGCTCCCCCTCCTAAAATAAGGGTGACTCAACTAGAGTTCGTGTACACGACGTGCACTCCGAGACTTGTTGCAGAAAGAATTGACTCGGGTTATGCAAATAATGTCAGATATAAAACGGCAACACATAAAGAAAAAACTGTAAACAAAGAGCACGTAGGCACTCAACAATGGTAAACAATAACACAAAACAACACAAAATGTCTATACACTTATAGTGCCAAATTAAGCTGATACAAATCCCAACAAAAAATAAGCTCGAATTCTAAAAATTCCCCAGCAGAGTCGCCAGAGCTGTCCACCCCTTTTTTAACTCCCAAAAGATATTCATTTTAAAGCTTGAAAGGGTTTTTATTATTAAAGTGACAAAGTGACGATTTGTTCCAAAAAAGGATTATGTTTACATTCAAAACTCAGAGTCGCCACTTGGCATAATCTGGTGTGCCAAGTTACCTTTGGAAAATCCTTTTCGAAATGATCTAACTCTGTAAAACTGGTTTGCGAACAGAGATTCTGGCTAAGGAATTCTGTTGACCGAGGG
This sequence comes from Capsicum annuum, assembly GCF_002878395.1. Classification (NCBI taxonomy): domain Eukaryota; kingdom Viridiplantae; phylum Streptophyta; class Magnoliopsida; order Solanales; family Solanaceae; genus Capsicum; species Capsicum annuum. Next base: position 224,223,892 of record NC_061117.1, on the reverse strand, counting down.
GAAGGTGTTAGGCACCCCTCGATCCCTTGGTTTGACCATGGTCGCTTGGTGAGCGTATCGGCTAATTTGACACTACAAATGCATAAATCACACAAAGCACGCAAAAATAATCAATCACGCAAACAAAACAAAACAATCCAAAATTTAGTGTCCAATCCAATTATACAGTTCAAAATAAAAAAATGCATAAAATATAAAAAAATGCATAAAATATAAATCCTATCCTAAACTAGTAAATTGGGGTAATTACTAGTAGTGCATGTTGAATAGGTAGGAATATCCACTTGATCTTTGAATGTTAGCTAACTAAGGTTAAATAATACGTTTACCATAAAATGTAATTTGTGTACGATACCTTATGTTATTTAGTATGTTGTAAAGTGCATATTAGACTAAACAAAAAGATAGTAGCATATATGTTATTCTAGTATTTATGTTATTTTCTGAATTTGCATCCAAGTGTTACGTAAGAAAAAACATTTATTACGTAGTATTTTCTCCATTCATTTTTATTTATTCAGTTCAGTATACTAAAACTAGTTGTCTAACTTTACTTGTTTAGTTGAAAACCAAAAGGTAATTTATCATTTTGTGTCTATTTTATCATTTTAGTAAAATACTATTCACTTTCCAATATTTAGATTGCTTATAATTTATAGAGATGATATCGTAAAATTACTTTTCTATTTATTGTATTTTATCGAGTTTGCTAAATTAAACATGGACAAGTAAAAATGAATGAGGTATATATTAAGTCTTATCTTTAGTCAACATTTAGAAAATTAATTAGTCAAGAGTATTTAAGAGAATGTGCGTTATCCAAATTTTATATGCATGTTTTAAGTGGATTAATTATTTTTCACCCATTAAATATTACTGTTACAAATATAAATACTTATGTTCAGTTTTGGTTCTCACGTTAATTGTCGAGAATTTAATTATCTTCAGCTCTATATCTCTACTATATAAACTCATGGCATTGTGAATAACCATATCTTGTAAAATCACTTTATTTCTTCCACATATATAAAAACACCAAGAATGAAAAGTAAGAATTCTTCAACTTTTTTTTCTTTCCTTAAACTAATATACTATATGCTTATGTGTTGCTACTAAAATAGTATTGCTTAATTTATTGTAATTCTCTTTATTTAGTGTCGTGCATGTTTTGTACATACACTGAATAGGAAACAAATAGATACGCCAGAGAACAATATAATATATTCACATGATTTGAGATATATTTTTATTTTTACATACATTAAGAGTATAAATATTTTTACACTATCTATTTATTTTAACGTGATGTAACGTACAATTTACATTTTACGTGTTATTAATTTCATTAAGATAAAAACTTACGTATTTTATTTTGCATGCAGTGTCAGCACAATATTCAAAGGCATTCATTTTTCTAGTTCTTTTGGGGGTACTTGCATGTGCCACGTCATCAAGGAAACTTCAAGAAGATGATGCAGTAGCTACAGTTTTTCAAATCCCTGTTGAAAATGGCGTAGGATTTGGAGTTGTAGGAGGAGCTGGCGGCAGTAGTGGAGCTGGTGGTGGAGGCGGCGGCGGCGGTGGAGGAGGTGGTGGTGTTAATGGTGGAAGTGGTGCAGGGTTTGGATATGGTTTTGGTGGTGGCCAGGGATCAGGTTTAGGTGGTGGCGGCGGCGGCGGTGGCGGAGGTGGTGGAGGTGGAGAGGATGGTGGAAATGGTTCTGGATTTGGTTTTGGCTATGGTAGTGGCTGGGGGTCAGGCATAGGCGGTGGTGGTAGTGGCGGCAGTGGAGGTGGTGGTGGTGGCGGCGGAGAGGACGGTGGTAATGGTGGAGGATTTGGATTTGGGTATGGTCAGGGTCAGGGTCAGGGTCAGGAATCAGGTTCCAATGACTCCAGTAGTGGTGTCGGAGGAGGTGGTGGTGGTGGTGGCGGAGGTGGCGGAGAGGACGGTGGTAGTGGTGGAGGGTCTGGATTTGGCTATGGTCAGGGTCAGGGTTCAGGTTCCAACGATACCAGCAATGGCAGTGGAGGAGGTGGTGGTGGTGGAGGAGGCGGAGAGAATGGTGGTAGTGGATTTGGAAGCGGAGAAGGTTTCGATAGTGGTGGCATATGATCCAATAAATCTACATGCATGGAGTACAACCCTGCATGCATGGGAGTACTAGTAATTCCCCTCCCCCCCCCCCCAATCTTTAATCCTTTTGGAGATTTATTAAGAGTCGAAATGTAGTGTACTTTGTTACTCCAATTGGCAATATAATAAACTTTCCTCTTCTTAATTCCACTTCAATTCGTTATGACATGTTTCTTTTGCCAATATTAGAAGTTAATTTATAAACATTACTACTATAAAATACCTATTATAAACATTACTACTATAAAATACCTATTAAGTATTTCTTCCATTTTCTCTCTCTTGTTGCTTCTATATATAACCCATTTATAGAAATGTATATGGAATTGCTGCCTTAAATGAGTCGAGGTCTTATCAGAAATAATTTTACTATCTTTACGAGATATATATATATATAAGGACTTGGTACACTTCGTACCCTCCTCCTAAAGTCTCACTTGTGGAGCATATCATTGTTGTTGTATATGAAGATGCTAAATCTTTAATTATAATTAATATTTTGGAAAGTGCTTTAGAAAATTATGTACGTATTTCATAAAATCCTTTTATTTCTTGGATCATTGGAAGTCAACAAATTATCACGAAGAAAAATAATTTAAGTGCCAGACTTGCAACTTTGCACCAAAATATAAACAGCAAATGAGCTAGCATATACTCGAGGGGCTCGTCTGACCTCTTTGATGAGAAATTACACTAATTATGCAGTTTTGGTCTATTTTTACATTTTTTCAGCCTGCAGCCTGCATGGCATTGTCCAAATAACGTATATCGAAAACAACCTCTTTACTTTACTTTATCTCTCCTTTGAGGTAATGATATAAACTACAACACCTTAATCTCCAAACCCCACTTCGTAAAAATATACAGGATATATTGTTGTTGCAGCCTGCATGACATCCTTGATACTTTTGATTCTTTTTTCTTTTATCCTTTTATTGCCAAATAAGGTAAATTTAACAGTATGGTGTTTGATGTTAGTGGCTTGATTAATTTAAATTTATTATATATAAATAAGCTCACTAAAAAGAATAAAGTGCACCTTATTATCAAACAAAAAAATTTCTTCAAACTCAAAGACCGATACTATTACACCCTCTTTCCCTTTTCATTTGTCACCATTTAAACTTCAAGAGTCAAATTCTTTAGTTTTGATCCTGTATAGGGATATAAAGTTCTTAAGTTTTTTTAATAAAAATTTACAAAATTAAAAACTCCTAAAAAATAGTACTATAAGTCAAACTTTGATACAAATTGAAAAGCATGGCTAAGTTGGATTACAGTATATTCACAATCAACTTCGGTCCATGTAATGGGATTGCAACCCCCACCCCCCCCCCCCCCCCCCACCCCCACACACGAAGCAGGTGATTGCAGTTTAATACAGCATACGCCGTGCATTCCCACAAAATGGGGTCTAGGGAGGTAAAGTGTACGCAGTCCCATTAATCAATCTTAAAATAATGGGGACCAACATAAGATGAATTTCAGAAGTGTATAAACTACAATCCAGAAGAAAATAATGAAGCCAAAATGTCCAATTCAAAGACGGCTCAAGTTGGTTTAAATATATTGAAACAAGAAATAAATATCATGCAAAGTATATATAGTTGTGCAGAAGGGTAAATGGGGAGGGAATTGCAACATCTTTATGGCTCTACCTGCAAATCTCAAATATAGCTGTGACATCACAACTTGGTAAATAATCAGAGAGACCAAAGTAACACCGAAGGCCAAGAAAAACTCTGATATCGCCCATTTATTCTGGTTCTAAGTTTGAGTTTACACTCTGGTATACCCCGACGGGTCAAATCAAAAGCCAGATATTGTTTCCCATCTTCAAACATCAAGGAGCAAGCGGCGAGGATCTTCCACCACATCCTTAATCCTTCTCAAGAAGAACACTGCCTCTCTTCCATCGATCAGCCTATGATCGTATGTCAGAGCAATGTACATCATTGGTCTTGGAACGATATTGCCTCCAACGACCATCGGGCGACTGACTATTGAATGCATTCCCAAGATAGCAGACTACAAAATCAAGCAGCAAATTTTCAACGGTGAAATAGCTCTACAACTACAAGGTAAGTGCAATCACTTCCTACAACACATACACATACCTGAGGAGGATTTATTATAGGGGTACTAAGAAGACTTCCATACACTCCACCATTTGAAATGGTGAATGATCCTCCAGCCATTTCATCAATAGATATGCTTCCATCATTTGCCTTCTTAGCAAGCGTGTTAATTGTCTTTTCTATCTCAGCGAAATTCATCTGCTCAGCATTGCGGATAACTGGAACAACAAGACCCTGAGCAAGAGAAAACAGGAAACTTCATATCATGCCTAAAGTCTCTCTCTCTTGCAGTTCTCATTTTACTTTCAACATCTATAAAAACACTGCAAAAAACTCAAAAAATAGAGTCCATACAGAAGAGAGTTTGAAAGACAGTGAGACTAAGGAATACGTTTTGCCCATGTAATCTGAAACTTTGAGGCAAAGAAAGAGCTAGCTTGCCTTTGGTGTACCAACAGCGATACTGATGTCTATATAATCCCTGTAGATGATGTCATCGCCATCGATAACTGCATTAACTATTGGCTGATTCTGGAGTGCGCTAACTGCTGCCTGAAATTTATATAAGCATTTTCAGAGTTTGAGAATGAATCTATAAAAACAAACAGAAATTAGTCTTCTTCGTACTTTCACAAATCCAGACATGAATCCTAACTTCACTCCGTGCTTTTCAACAAAGGTATCTTTGTAATCAGAGCGGAGCTTCATCAAATTTGTCCTGAAAAGAACAACAATGAAGAAACAAATACATAAGGTTATCAGACATGCAAAACAAATAGTACTACATCACATACGATAAATGCCCACTCGCCTCCTAGGTCAGAACAGAGACCAGTCTGCTTCCTGGAAAATAAATTGGAAAAGGTAACTGAAGTTTATTACCTTAAATTCCACTTTCTGTTTAAGAACTTACTTTTTCATTTGTTAAGATAAAAACAAACAACAAGATTCAGATCTTCCAAAATCAAACTAGATCAATTTTCTGTTTCTTTAAACATACAATAAGATGTAGAAATATTAGCAAAAAAAGATAATGTGTATTATACAAAAGCAAAGTCCAAACTTACATATCAACTTCATTGAATGTCGTCAGCAAAGCAAATGTGTTCTGAGAATCTTTCAAACGTGTGGCAACTCTTTTTCTGAGCCTGGTCATGGGAACCTGTCATCAAAACAGATTATAAAAGTTTAACACACAGTAATTGCCAAGATACATAAAAGTAGTGTCAATGAGATTACAACAGCATTAGTTATTGACTCACTCGTCTTTCCCGTTCTTTGGGAGGAAGTTGGAGTTCAGTAGGAGAGCGTTTAGGAGGTGGAGGTGGACTTTCCTTAGGCTTCTCCTTGACAGGAGTTGTCTCAACTTGAGGTTTTGCCTTTTCCTCTTTCTTATCCTCAGCTGGAGGAGCTACTTTCTCAGAGGGCTTCTCAGATGGAGCAGCATGTTCCACACCCTCACCAGATTTTGAGATGACAGCAACTTTATTGCCTGGTTCGACAGTGTCCCCTTCCTTGACTACAAACTATAGATATTCGAAACCAGATTCAGAAGCTGTTGATCACAATACAAAAATGTAATAAACTAGGTGGTGGGAGGTTGACCAAAGCAGAGTTCCAGTGCCAAAGATGTTTTACCTTTTGGATTACACCGGCTTCAGGGCTGGTAACATCAATTGTTACCTATCAAATCAAGACCATCCAAATATTAGCCCTTAATCTCCAAAGAGACCTAAGATAAGGTGATCAAAATCAACTAATGTTAGAGCTATGTACCTTATCCGTTTCAATCTGAGCAATTGGTTCATCAACTTCTACTCTGTCTCCAACATCTGCTCATATAGGAGGAAAGATGAAAGAGAGTAGGTACAGAGACTCAATGAATACTACTTCATAGAAGATGGATCAGGGACCATATCAATAAAGACATACTCTTCAGGAACTTGGCCAGTGTCCCATCACTTATAGATTCACCCATATATGGAACAACAGCGTCAACGGTATCACCTTCATTACAATTATTGACAGGCAAATGAAAGGGAAAAGGGTGAGTAACTGTACCAATACAGAATAGGGGAAAAAGAATGACAGAAAAGGAGAAAGCAAATGAAAAAACAATTGAAATATAAAAGGAAGCAGTCAATTAATTATTTCATGGTGCACAAAGAATTCCACCATTGTTCAAACTGTAAACAAAGTGCCAATAACCTACTAATTCTTAATTTCCTCTACTCCACCAGATTCTAAGCTATGAGATTGGGTCATTAAACTAATTGTTAGCATCTTATCATATATTCTTTTAACAATAATGATTTCCACCTATTGACTAGAGTCATATTAACATCTGTGACCTTTGGATGCGAAAGCAACATTGGAGTGATCATGTAGTTCCAACGAGACGAAGATGATGGGATTGGTCCTTCTTGATGTCATCAACTATAATGACAGTCTTGATTCTAGAGATGATACAGAACATTATACGGAGTTGGAGTTGCTAACTAGCGATATGTTTTTTGAAATTGATCTGACTAGCTAAATCCTTCGGGTTGATAATGCAAATAATTCTTTCACTTCCAGATAGAAATTCGCAAATTACCACAACTGACAGCCAATCATTTGGTAATAGGAGATGATAAAATACCTGTAACTCTTTAGTATCTATATAAGACCAGTAGACGACAACTCCAAAAAGAGGAAAGGAGAGGAAAGGGTAACTTCACTTAACTATCTGAAGATAATAAAAATTTAAAAGAGAAGGTACAACTGACTTAGGAATATCCAACTGATAATTTATTTGTTCAACAGTTCTAAAGAATACAGGTGATGGGACCATGATTGGTGGAGCAAGGATTTTCAGTAAGGAGGGGGTTAAAATATGAAGAAGTACAACAACAATAACAACATACCCAGTATATTCCCACAAAGTGGGGTCTGGGGAGGGAAGAAGTAAAAACATCAAAAAGGCAAAAGGGTTCAACATCTACTATATGTAGATATAAAATAATTTTAACCATGTATAAGTAGTAGGATTTTCCAGAGAAGGTTGTTCAGATGAACCGCCTCGGCGCTACCTCACTCCGACCCTGACCATTATCAATTGCAGGAACAATACCAAGAGAACAAATAACATTTTTGAACAATATCATATTCACCGTAAAGCATGTCCGTGACTAATTTCATTTGTATCAACGTTCCAGCCAAGCTTAATAAATTACTATAAAGATATACCACTATTTGCACAGAAAGGCCTGCTCCAATTTGATAGAATTGAACTTGAGCTTAGATTGGTCACTGCCCCACTGCAAGCAATGTAAAAATTCATATAAGCAGCTGGAATGTGTGTGTGAGAGAGAGCGAGAGTTAACATATCACCAAGTTTTGTATTTTTTTCTAATTAAAATGCAACAACGAATATGCTTCACTTCCAAACAAGTTAGGATCGGCTACATGAATCAAAGCATCACAACAAGGTACACTAGCTAAAAATTTCCATATCCGAACACTCCCAACACCTAGACACTTCAAATTGGTTCAGGCATATTACAAATTATGACAACAGATGGTTTTTGGTTGGATTAAAAATGAAGTATCTAGGCTTAATTAGTAGCGCAGAGCTAAAATTGTTAACATATTTAATTCTCTTTGATTGCTATTCCTTTTCTAAATCTCAAGGAGATTCAATATAATCTTCTTTGCGTCAAGACTTGCTCAAGTGTTTTATAAGTTAGGCAATCAAATTGCATTAGGCAATCAAATTGCATTAACCGTTTTTTTGTTAGGAGTCCTTTTAATTGGTTATTTGGGAAAAACGATATTCCTAGACCCTCTAATTTATCGTAAATGAGACGAAACTAGATGAAAGAGGAACAGAAATAGAAAAATTCACATAGTCAACCCAACTTGTTTTGGATTGAGGCGTCTATTGCTTTGTACAACACGGTTCCTATATAGGTCTCTTGCTTCAAAAAAAATATATGAGTGGCATTATTGATATCACTTTAGGACATCCCAAATGCTTCAAGAAAATTTCAAAATATGTGATGTTAAATCTATGATGTCGTGCATAAGCAATTAACTAATCAAACAAACTTCAACAATTACTATAATAGTGTAAGTCATTTAACTTGTTTTCTTTTCTGCAAATGAAGATATGTGGCATGCACACACCGTCATACTCATATAACACAGGTACATTCACTAAAAGATGTCTAACATATCCATCTCCTCTGTGGACAGAGAGTAATTGATCTCAGCTTTTAGTTACTCATTCAACCAAATGAAAATACAAGCAGATAAAAAACTACAAAGCAATGGCAAATTCTACTGAGTGTGTCCTTGGCAAAGAAATATACAATTGCTAAAGTCGATAAAGGACATTGTGCGTGTATCCATGCTCTAAGTCTTGAAATACTATATGAAAGGTGTTTAGCAATAATAGATACTAACCTTTCTGGCCGCAAATTTGATGAGCACCCTGTATTAAGAAGTAGGCGTTCGTTATAACAGCTGACACCAGTATTAATGTATTGATTCATCATAGATTAATTACACGTACCAGGCAGTACAAGCTGATTGAAATTTCGCACATGACCACATTGTCTAGTAAGAATTGATATCTGTTCTCATTTTCAAAATATGTCACGACAACATTTTAAATGGGATTAGAAATAAAAACAACAGCAAGACAAATAGCATGAAGGCTCATGTTCAATATAATGAGGCGGAGGACATAAATAAGAGCCTAAATAGTTAAGTATCAGAGGGTTGCCATAGACAGTATGTCATAAAATCTGAAAAGCTTACTAAGTCGGAGCATAATGCTATAGAAGTGATCACAGCAAAAGGATAGCACCGATACATTGCATAAGGAGAAAGTAAGGATAAGCACAGGCAATCTTAACAATCGTTATGGTAAGATAAATTGAACAAAATAACTAATAACTAATTAGTAACTAAATTAACTAATTTGTCCTAAAAACTTATAACACATGCAATAATCCTGTGATGCCACTTGGCAAGATCTTGACAAGACTTTCTTGCTATTTAGTATATATAGAATATAGTACTACAACAACAACAACAACAAACCCAGTATATTCCCACATAGTGGGGTCTGGGAGGGTAGAATGTACGCAGTCCATACCACTACATCCGAAGAAGTAGAGAGGCTGTTTCCGATAGACCCCCGTCTCGAGAAAAAGGACCAAGACCTTAGTCAAACATCGCAAGCAAGCATACAATATGATAAAATAACAACGGTATGGTAAGAGTACTGACACTGCAAAATTTGAAACTGATGTATCAAAAATCTAAATAAATTAAAATTTTACTACACTAGAATCTAGAGAATAAGAAACAATAATCCTTCTCCGGAGAAATTGTACCAATATCAAAATGACTCCGTCAAATTCATTTATCAATAGTATGAACTACCAATTGATGACACTGTTATCAAAAGCAAAAAAGCTAAAAAAAAAGCTCGAAGCTCTATTGGGGTTTTAAGTGCAAATCGCTAATAAAGGTGTGGGCTTTAGTGAAAATATCAATTGTTTCGGATCGCCTATTCAGGAAGGCTCATTGGCAAGGAAAAGTATGCCTTGAAGACGACACTGAGGCTCACATTAAGCGACACGAAACGTTCTACATGTTTTGAGCCTCATTTCAAGGCTTAAGCGCGTCTTTGACAACACTGATCGATGACGATCAAAGTATTTCAAAATTATGGCTAAATAACGTGCTTATCCATAAAACGACCACGATTTAACAACTTGCCATAAAGTTCACTTGAGCTAAAAGGAAAAAAAAAACTCTTCTTTTTCTTCTATTTGCCAAAAGACATTCCAAAATCAATTTAACGAAAATTTCACCGCCATAAAAAGCAATTTAACTTCATATCCTATTAAGAACTCAATAAAAAAGAAAAAAATCTGAAAAATACAACCAAAAAAAAAAAAACGAAAAAATCTTAAATAGACATTACCTCTTCAACTGCAGCAGATGAAATTCTAGATTTAGATACAACAGGTCGAACTGTATGCAAATATTTCCTCACACACTGTCCAAAAAAAATCAAAATTTTCATTATATCAAAAAAAAATCCAGTAACTCATTATACAAATATGCAATTTATATATCAGAAAATCGCTATAAAAGCTAAAATTTTCCTCATATGAAAAAAAATTCAGCAACTCATTATACTAATATACAATTCATATATATTAAAAAACACTATGAAAGCTAAAATTCTCCTCATATCACAAAATTCCAGCAACTCATTATACTAATATACAATTCATATATATTACTAAAAAACGCTATCAAAGCTAAAATTCTCCTCATATCAAAAAAATTTCAGCAACTCATTATACAAATATGCAATTTATATATTAAAAAACGCTACAAAAGCTAAAAATTTCATCATATCAAAAAATATTCATTAACTCATTATACAAATACACAATTTATATATCAAAAAAAAAAAACGCTATAAATAAAGCAAAATCAGGAATTCAATACCGAGGTAGAAGAGGCGCTAGAAATCACTTTGCGTCTTAAAACGCCTAACATCGCAGCTTTATCGATCTCCTAAAACTGCAAAAAAAAAAAAATCAATACAACAAAAATCACAAAAAAAAAAATAATAATAATAAAAATTTATACGAATTTCTATTATATATGTAAACAGATCTTACTAAAATTGAGCAATTACAATGAAAATTTATGAGGAGATTGATAGGATTTTGGCAGCAATTGAAAATCAAAATTTGTTCAAACAGCTGCTGCGCTGAACTTTCTTTATTGAGAATTTTGTTTTTCCTTTTTTACTATTTGGCGATGGAAAATGCGATTCGTACTTGTCACCTTGTCCCGAAAAAGAGCTGGTAATTGACTTGTGTTTTTTATTATTATTTTTTTAAAAAAAAAAGTTAATATATCTAGAGAAACTTCAAGCCTTGAAAATAGCCTTTAATAGAAATATAATGTAAAGCTGCATAAATACACTAAGCTGCCTTATATATATATATATATATATATATACTGACTGTAATTATTGATCTAGATTACATATAATTAAGCTCCCTTTATTTGGTGTGTTTATACATTTTTTGTTTCAATTTATATGACGCGGTTTGAATTTTGAGAGTTGAATAATTTAATTTTGATGGTGTGTTTGACATGATTTTATGTAATTGGGGAAAAGTTATGTGTTTAGATCGTACGAAGTACTCTTAGGGTCGTTTGATTGGGAAATAAGTTGTTCTAAAATTACTGATGTCAGAATTAGCTGTCGGGAATTAATCATTTCAAATCTCAAAAAGGAATAAAAATAACACTACAATTTTGAAATAACTAATCCTGAGATGAGTTATTCCATGAATTTTCTCTCAATTAAATATGAAATAAATTCATTTTAAAATAAATTTCGAAATTAGTTATATGATATTCCTCCTACCAAACGATCCCTAAGTGGTTTGGATCGTAAGTATTTGAATCTTGAAAATTGAAAAGTAACACATAAATGGGACGGAAGGAGCAGTCGGTTTGGACTACACTAGAAAATTTCACTCTATAATAAATCACTTATTAAGTTTATAAAATTAAGAGATAATTTATCACGTATTATTAACTAGAATAATTTCCTCAATTCATTTTTTAAAATATTAAATTTATTATACTTGAAAAGTGATATAAAATTGTGATTCCATTTAGCAGCGTACCAGGTTAACACTAGACAGATAAAAATAAATCAAAAGTATATTTATATAAAACAATTTTATTCTCAAAAATAAAATAAAAAATTAATTAAAAATCGAAGAATGTTTATCATCCCATTAGCAAGTGACTCATCATTTCATAAAAGGCATGCGTATGACCTTCAAATAGAAACTACGATCTTCCTTCCATTTTAAGGGATACTAAGTTTATTACCACATAATCTCATGTTATATTTTAGATTATAAATTTTGAAAAAAATATTTAAATTATATATTCGATCAAATCATTCACATAAAATTTTAGAGTGAAGTTTATTGCCACACAATCTCATGTTACATTTTAGATTATAATTTTTTAAAAAGATATTTAAATTATATATTCGGTCAAATCATTCACATAAATTTTTAAAGTGACTCCTGAATTGGTCAATCTCAACAGAGGCAGAGTCAAAATTTAAATTAAAGCGGTTTAATAGTTGAATATAAACTAGTTAAAGGGATTCACAACTATTCTATACATTAAAAAATAATTTAATTTATATATAAATAGTATAGGTTTTGTCAAATTCGAATGAACCCCTAACCAAAGGCTGGCTCAGCCTCTAAGCAATCATACACCAACATTATGAAATGATTATTTAATTATAATGTAGTGGGAGTGAGACTTTTCCAAATGCAACACTCGAATCAAAGCATAAAAACAAGGTCGGCTAACAACTAGTTTAGACAATTCCAGTAGAGCTGTCAGGGTGTGCCCATTCCATCCGGGCTAGCTCGCACGGATTTTGAATTTTATGGGTCAGGTTAGGTCGATCCATTAAAATGATGGGCTAAAAAAAACAAAGCCTATATCATTACTTTGTGGACTGCGGGCTTCATGGGTCAGTCCATTTTTTAAAAATTAATATTTTATAATTTAATTTTAGAATGTTAATAAATATAAATATCATCAAACAATGTTACATATTGTTAATACTTGCTAATCAAATCTCCAACACCTTAAAAAATACTTCTAATAGCGAAATTAAATAACTTTTGATATAATATCCTTCGAACCAAATAAAAATACTAATATACAATCTAAATAGTTGCATGCATTTGACTTTCGGGTCGGCCCATGGGTTAGCCCAACCCATATTGATCAAGCACTATGGGCTTATTCGGGCCGAACTAAAAACTCCTGTTCTTAAATGGGCTGCAAAAACTGAAGCCCAACTCCATCAAATTACAAGTCGGGTCAGGCCTATCCAACGGGCCTGACCCATATTGACGGCTCTAAATTCCAATATATTTTTTAAGCCTAGGTGCTTTTTTTCTTTTTTTAGTGATCTTCTCATCCTTCTAGATGTATTGACTTGGCTAATTCAATTTTGTGCTTGGTAAAATTAATTGAAGGAGGCAGAACGTTCATGATATGATTCTTATTTAAAGCATTTACAATAACTACAATAATAACATATCAAGGGTAAGAAATAAAATATATGGAGATGTTACTTCCACTTCTTTGAGATAAAGCTAAATTGATCACAACAATGATCGCTCAGTAAACTTAATTGTCTATAATTACTTTTCCTCCTTGATTCCTTAATATAGTAGTAGAATTACAAAATGGTGAATATACAGGCTAGATAAAGACTTCATACACAGGTCGGGGAGCCCTCCGCTGATGCATGAGCCAAATTAGCCGAACAGAGTAGCCGATTTGCTAGTTAAAGAGGGTCCTAAGCTGGATGTGGATTGTCTTTTTGAAGAATGGTCAGTTTCCCCTTTGTTTGTTCGTTCGATACTTTCTAGTACTAAACAAGAATGAAATTCCTTTCCTTTTGCAGGGATTAGTACTATTCTATTTCAAATATTATTATGTCTGTACGTAATAATAGTTCTAGGCCAATACATTGTCTTGTTAGCTCTATGTAGCTATTTTTGTACGTTATGATGCATAATATTAATCAATAAAAAGCTCTTTTCCACCCCCAAAAAAAAGACTTCATACACCAATTTTTTTTTCTTAGATTTATTAACTAACATTACATTACATTACATCATACATACACATTACACAAAACATAACATAAAATTAAGATGCAAGTACGTGGTAACATTAATACAACACTAGCTTTAACGCCAATGCTAGTTAATTACATTTCCTTCATGGCCATCCTCCTCCATATCCACCACCATATCCGCTGCCAGGGCCGCCATATCCACCGGTGCCGCCTGCTCCCACTCCAGCTCCTGCTCCACCACCAATATTGCCACCAAGGCTGCCACTGCCACCTACTCCAACACCAGGAGTGCCTCCTGCTCCAACACCGATACGGCCACTGCCACCTACTCCACCGCTAACACCGCCACTGCCGCCTATTCCAATGCCAGGAGGACTACCAGGAGTGCCACCACCCATGCCACCAGCACCAGCACCAACACCAGCACCAGCTCCAGCACCTATACCTACACCAACTCTACCTTCAGCACCTCCACTAATGGGACCAGCACCCATACCCAACCTTCCTCCTATTCCTGCGCTAACGCCACCACTAATGGATCCTCCTACACCAGGACCAGCTGGAGGGGGAGTTCCACCTGTTTGATTGACACAACAATACTAGTGAGTGAGTGATCACTACAAGTCTACAACAATAACAATAGTAACATATTCAGCGTATTTCATAAGTGGGCAGCGGGCACTAGCCAAGCTAGAATTTTTATTATGGAGTTCAAAATATACAAAGTGAAAACACGTCCGAAATTGAATGGGGTTCAACATCTACGATGTCAAAAGATAAAAAAGATTTTTAACCATGTATAAATAGTATAATTTTTTATGACGGGGTTTAGATGAACCCTTGACCCCTTACTGGCTCCAACCATATATATGTATGCAGCCTTATCCAGGGGCGGCACCAGTCTTTTGTTCGGGGGTTCGGTCGAACCCCCTTCGACGGAAAAATATACTATTTGTACATGATTAAAATTATTTTTTTATATGGTTATAGCAGGTGTTGAACCCCTTCGACTAAGTTTTCTTTGAATATGGACCCGCTTAATTGAAATCCTAAATTTTCTTTGAATATGGAACCCCCTTGTTGAAATTCTAGCTCCGCCTCTGGGCCCTTATCTCTATCTTGTGAGAATAGAGTTGTTCCTTTTGATAAACTCGATCTCTTCCTTTTTTTTTCTAGCAACTCTTTTATTTTAATTTTTCACATGAATAATACTCCTATATGATTACAAAATTTTAAAAATTTATTTATTTTCTTAAATTTCGTTTCAAGTCAAAATCAGTCTCACAAATTAAGACGGAGTGAGTTAAAAAAACCACCTGCGGGTACATTATCAGCGAATCCACCACCAATATTGTCATCTAATCCACCTTGATAATCAGTTGTTCCATATTTTGCTGCTACAAGGGAATCATTTTCATTTGGTAAATTTCTAGCACCAACAAAAAAAGCTCCAACTGAAAGCACAAAAAGAAGTGGTAAAATTTTAGCCAACATTTTTTCCAAGCAATTAGAAATTATTTAATATTATCCAAAAAGGGATAATAATAAAAGTTTCTGTTGTGAGAATTTTGAAGGATTGTATAGTGGATTTTATAGTAAGTTTGTGGTTGAAAAATTCCAAAACCCAACAGTATTCTGTATTATCATTCATTGTACGTAAATGAATGCATGAGTTTTATTTGGACATTTGTAAACCATGCACGTAAGGAATTCAATTCAGTGTTATCATTACAACCTGAAGTAGTTGACTCTATAAGCATTAAATTGATGAGCATTTATTTTGGATTTTGACTCATGGAAATAATATAGGCAAATGGTTTGTATGATCTGCGTGACTCTGTATGCTAATAGCCTACACCTAGAGTCCAATATTGCTTTACTGTCATTATTTAAGTTTATAATTTTGTTTCTCATCCCGTCATTCGGTTCTGATAACTGTATCAAAGCTCTGACTAATGGTGATGATGCTTCCAACTAGATTTTTAGTTAAGGGTGAAGCAATCTCACCATTACATCACAATTCATGCTGGTAAATGGTAATACATATCATTTAATTAAGTTAAAAGAGTCCAAGTGGTTTTATATGTTCACTCACCATGTTAAAAAAGAAAAGAGGGTAATAATTTGGTGCACCATGCATGAAGAATTATTTTTTACACAAGCAAGTAATTTAAAGTCTATTATAGGTAAGTTTTAGTTATTTGAACTTTTTAATCTTAATATTATAAATGCGGAAAATTGTTGTAGAGGGCAATTACTTGGACTCTATATTCACTCAACCATTTTTTATAGCATTATGATTTTGTTATTACAATTACAAAGGATCAATCGTGTCTTTTTCATTGATGGTCAATTTCTACTCTATTGTTATTCAACACCATCTAATTTGGATCAATTAGTAGCATCAACCATCAAAGCAGTCATCAAAATAAACATAAGCAACATATTACTATTCTATAATACAGTAGTCTCAATATCTCAATTTTTATGAGACTTTGTACTTTTTGAGATTCAAATTTTTTAATATTGATCGTTCAATTGGGACTATATAAAAGTTATACAAAAAGTAAACTAGTTTAATTTTGACGGTAAAAGTATCACTTTTTAACAAACTTGTATAATAAAAAGTTATTAACTCGTTTAACTCTCAAAATTCAAATATCAATAAATAAATTGGGACTCAAAAATTTTATAAGCATGATTTTAATTCATTGTAAAATGACTGGTAGGAGAAATTATTTTTTCGGATCAATAAATAAAAAGTTTAAGAAGAAAACATGTATATAAGGGGAATTAGCAAGTTTTAAAATTAAGGAATAGAGAGAAAAAAACAAGTAATTAAGGAAATGATTTTATGAAAATATCGATCTATTACAGATATTAAAATTACTGCTTGTGTAAAAAAAGTTTCCATTGATAGTGAAAATAAGTAAACTCCTAAAACAAATGGTAAATAACATGTTAGTAATAGGATTAATTAATTACAGTAGTAATAATAGTATAAGAAAAAAATATCGTTTCCTATTATGTGTACAAACACACATGACACTTTCGTTTCGCCAGGCAAATTAACTATTCACCTAATTACCACCCAGAACTGTCTCAGGTCTTAGGTTATTGAGTCTTAGGAAAGGGAAAAAATATTTTATATACTTTTAACAATTCAAGTATAGCTGTTATAACCGGACAGAAATAAGCAAACCACAAGTAAAAACAAAACAAAAAGAACACACATAAATTTACATGAAAATCCTTGATGGAAAAAATCACGGGCAGAGGCAGAGGAATTTCACTATTATGGAGCGGAGTATAATGAGGAGAATGACGTATTTTCTGAACCTCCAAAAAGGACCCACTAATTGCACTTATATAATACGTGTGTACAAATAAATTCTAGACCCAAAAACATATAGGTTCATACATCGGCCCGATCCCTACGCTACCACCACAAACCCCATAAAAAATCACAAACATGGGTCACACCGCGAACTTTTCAGGACCGGATCAATAGAATTTGAGTCACAAACTCTAACAATAACAGTAATGTTTAATGGGTGAGAAATTATCCACTTAAAAACCTTCATAGAATTTGAATCACACACATTCTCTTAATTACTCTTGACTAATTAAATTTCTAAAGGTTGACCAAATTAATTATCTTAAACTTTCTCCTGCGTACGTAATAATAATTCTTACGTAACACTTAGACGTAAATTAAATTCAGAAAATAACATAAATACTAGAATAACATTTTATAATAAATGCATTATTTACCTTAATTAGCTAACATTCAAGGAGAAAGACGGATCTTTTTTCTTATTTTTATTAGTGTTAGTATAGTCCAACATGCACTATACTTACGCTCAATTTTCTTGCAATCTAAACTTTTACATTCTTTTAACAGAAGGTTGAATTCATATTCCTATTCCTTGAGGAAATAATAATTAAGATGCAAGTAATAGGTTAGGTATGAGCTATATTTTTAACTAGACTAGAAAGTTCACATCCCTTTGCAATGTTTTTTTTTTTTGGTTTCGGTGTCCGGTACCCGCATTCAGTGGCGGAGCCAGAATTTTCACTGAGGGGATTCAGAAGTAAATATACGGACTAGTCGAAGGGGGTTTAACATCTACTATATATACATAAAAATATTTTTGACCATTTAAAAATAGTATAATTTTCCGACGAAGGGGATTCGGATGAACCCTTGAATTGTATGTAGATCCGCCACTGCCCGCATCGGATTCCGATTAATTTGGATTCGCGCCGCGTAGGGTCCCATTCGGGGGGAGCGCTTCCTATCAAAGATTTCTCCATACCGAGGGCCCGAACCCGAGACCTTTGGTTAAGGGAGCAGTAGCCTCATCCGTTGCACCACATCCTTTGATGTCCCTTTGCAATGTTGATATAAAGCTATAATTAGCAAAGTCACAAAATTGACTGACTACACTTGAGTAGATCTCAAATCGGAGGTGGTCTGTCTCATCCTTTATTCCTTTGGACGATTTCTTTTACTTTCATAATGTATATGTGATAGATTGATTTGTTAGAGCTAAATTGAATTGAACATAGACATTTATAGAAATATTATCAAGGATGAAATGTTTCCTTGTCTATATATAGGATGGTAATATAATGTTTTAGGTTGTTTTACTTTTAATGAATCTTATACGACGATGTGAAATTTAAGTTAATCAAATTAGCATATTGAATAATATTACTTTGTCAATAAGAAGTAATTTGTTTGCATTTCACAACCGATAGACGATGTAAAGAGAAAAGAAAAAGTACATATTCTACTCATCCAACATTTGAAATAAACTTCGATATTTTCAATAATAAAACTAGATAAACAAATTAATAGTGAATTCCCTCAAAACTTTGGCCACCACCAAACCCTTGCCCGCCCCCAAAGCCTACATTACCGATTTGACCACCAATACCTCCACCTCCGCCACCTCCCATATACATTGAACCATCTCGGCCAATGCCTCCACCTATTCCGCCGCCACCACCACCGCCAATTGACCCAACACCGGGTACACTTATTTCACCTCCACCACCAATACCTACTCCGAAGTCTATGCCACCAGGACCAACATGTCCTCCACCACCACCTCCGCCTCCAAATGAGCCTCTAACTTGTGGAACATTATTATTATTATTATTATCATCAGGAAGACCTAATTCTCCGCTTCCAAATGAGCGTGTATCTAATCCAATAAGCTTTCGAGCAGAAGTTGTGTACACTAAAGTTCCCAAAATCATCATAATCATGAAATTCGAAGCCATTTTGTACGCAATACTTCTCCAAATTGATTAAAAAATTGATTTTTTGAGCGATGACGTTCTAAATTGTTAGAATCAAATTTATAACAACATATATATTATGGTGGTATGGAGTATATATCCAACTGTAGATTAATAAAGAAAGATGAAACGGATTTTTTTCACCATTAATTGCTTTGTAACCTATTTATCAAAATTCTTTTTGCATTAATTTTGAATTGACAATGTTAGGTGACTTTATTAAGGGTAAATTAATGAACTAATACTATTAATGTTGTTTGCTAGAAACTCAAATTAAAATATAGTAAAACCAAATAGGAAATTATAATATCAGCTAGAAAATTTGTAAACTTTGTTACCCTCACGTGGAGAAGTAATAGATAATTAGATATAGTACTTTGACCGACATGAGTTGTTTTGCAGTGGAGTGGTGAGACTGCTCCACCCTTAATCAGAGGTTTCAGGTTCGAATCCTGGGTATAGAGAAAATTCTGTTGGGAGCGTTACCCCTTAATGAGCCCTACAACGCGCGATCCGGATTAGTCGGGGCTCTAATGCGGGCATCAGACAAGATACAGTACTTTGAATACATAGCGTGATTAGTATTTCTTTTATCTCAATTTATGTGAAACTTAGGTAAAAAATTTTCTATTGTGATGTTTTCATGTCTTTTAAATATTTTGAATTGTCATTTAAAAAACATCCACATACATTTTCTTAAATATTTTAAATTTTTTCATTTAAAATTTAACTTTTAATACTCATAAAACCAACAAGCATTTACAAATTAAAGTGGAATTAAGAAGCGGAAATTTATCGTATAGCCAATTGGAGAAACAAGGTACACAACATCTCGACTCTTAATAAATATCCATAAGGATGACTAAAAAGAGAAGGCATTGAAAAGAGATACATAATTGAGATTGAAAAAGGAAAAGGAAAAAAAAATAAAATAGAAGGATGCATGAGTAGTCTACTCATGCATGGCTAGTAATCCATGCATGCATCATGACTAGTACTGCATGCATGTATTGGCTTCTGTTCATGGTATCTATTGCCCCCACCCATGCCCTTACCACCAGCATAGTTGCCTTCTTCAGTTCCTCTTGCATCAGATCCAGTTCCACTGTCGTAGCCATAACCACTTCCACTATCATAACCTGAACCACCATCTCTTCTTCCTTCGCCACTGCCTCCACCACCTCCATATCCTCCTACACCAGCTTCAGTTCCATTACTGTAACCATAACCACTTCCACTACCATAATCTGAACCACCATCCGGTCCATCTCCTCTTCCTTCACCACTACCTTCGCCACCTCCATATCCTCCTGTACCAGCTCCAGTTCCATTACCATAACCATAACCTGAACCACCATCTCCTCTTCCTTCTCCACTACCTCCACCACCTCCATATCCTCCTACACCTGCTCCTGTTCCATTACCATAACCATAACCACTTCCACTACCAGAACCATCATCTCCGGTTCCTTCACCACTGCCTCCACCACCTCCATATCCTCCATCACTACCGCCATCACCATCACTATCTTCTCTTTCACCATACCCTTCCCCATAACCAGAACCAGAACCCTCTCCTGACGCTTCCCCCCCACCCTCACTCGGGTCTTCACCATAAGCAAAGATGTGGTAAAATGACTTATCTTCCCCAAGCATATAGTTCCTCGAATCCATGAGGGACGAATCAATAGAGTTTGTAACCTATATAAAGTCAGATCATAATATCAATATAATAATGAGATAAACAACTCACCTTTTAATATAGAAATCAGATAAATATACCAGTTGATTCAACAAATTTAAATCGAGTTGAAATCAAAAAGTGATATGATCAACGAAAATAAAAAAAAATGAAATGAATTAGTGTACGTACACAGGAGAAAATAATAAAAATTGAAGAACGAGATCGATAATATTTGTATTTAAACCAATGGTTTTACTGGTCTTACCTTCGAGGCGACCTCAGAAGAAACAAGCTGCATGGCACCAAGAAAGCAAAAAAGGGCACATAGAACCATGAGAAGAAAGAACTTAGAGTTAATCATCTCTTAATTAATTAGGCAATTTTTCTCAAGAAAATTTAATTGCCATGCTGTTTGGCAGTTGAAAACTTTGAATATTATCAATTGAATTAAGTTGTGGTGCAGCAGGTTGCATGCATTACAGTATATTTTTTCAATAAATGCATGCAGTTTAGAGTTGAATCAAATGATGATGATTCTCATATTTCTATTGGCTTAGATTTTTGGGCCTTTTAATTGTGTCTTTTCTTCTTTAATTTCTATGTTAATCTTAATTTTGATGAATTTAAGTTTCAATTGTTGTTCATCCAAAGATGTTGTTGTGTCTACTGCTTTAGAGTGATGCCATCTCTAGATAATGTACTATGCATTAAGTTGTAATAATGTATTAATCGTTCACATTTTTTACTTGATTACCATGAAATATTTTTCGCCGGAGCATTAAGAAGAGTGGGGTGTTCATGGGTCGGTTTGGATCGGTTAGTGGTTAAAACTATAATCAAAACCAATTTAGTCGGGTTTTGAATTTCTAAAACCAGATCAAACCACAAAAAGAAAATAACCGTCGGTTTGGCTCTTGTCGATTTGCTTCGGTTTGTCGATTTTTTTGGTTATTGACTAGCCTACTCCTACCATCTCTAGAATAGACTCCTTTTTCTAACCCATATAAAAGAGTATCACATTGAACAATTTCTCATGAAATATTTGTACAGCGATATAAACTCTTAAAAATCAGAACAAACACATTAAACAAAACCAACATTGAGATGAAAAGCACTAGCTTTGTATTGTAGGCACTAAGATTATCCAACAACATACAAACACATACATGTACATTGTAAAATAGAGTTTTGTATTCTGTTGCAATGTACTGCAAGAAGAGACAAAGTTGGGCAGATTTGAGTTATCTGTTTACTTTAAAGACTAGGAGACATAAAACTACTATTTGAACCAAGAACCATGGTAACTCGTATTGTGAAAGATGAAGTAGAAAAAGTGAGGTAGGGACCGTAGGGTTAACTTATTAGTAATAGTAGGTAGAGTTGGGCTTGAGTTTGGGGCTTTGGGCAATTGGGCTAAAGTATTGGTTGATCTAGACATTGATTAAAATTTAGTTTTAGATTAAATTTAATAAAATATTTATATTTTATTTATAAATTATATATAAATAATTGTAATATATATATATAAAATTTATCGGTTCGGTTTGGTTATTTTCACGATTTTTTTAAATAAAACCATAACCAAACCAAATAGCATCGATTTTTTAAAATTTAAAACCAAAACTAACTAAACCAAACCAAACGTCGATTTTTTTAATCGATTTGGTTCAATTTATGGTTCAGTTTGGTTTTTAACCAAACCCATGAACACCCCTAAAGTTGAGGGGGCAAGAGGTGAAAAAGTAATATCATTTTAGCAATTAGTCTTCCCTTTGTTTTAATTTATATAATATTATTTGAACGTGCATAAAGTTTCGGCAGCCTGATGCACTAAACTCCTGCTATGTGCGGGGTTCAGGAAAGCTGGCCAAACTATAAGAATCTATTGTACGAACTATGTAGCCTTACCCTGCATTCTGCATGAGCTTGTTTTCACGGCTCAAAAAATTGACCTCCTGGTCACATGACAACAACTTTATCAGTTACTTCAAGACTCCTCTTCAATGTGCACGTAGATTAGAAAAAAAAGAACTTTTAAAACTAATGATATATATAAACTATATCATTCGGTCTGAATGCTACATGAAGAACATAAGTCAGATGACGGAAAGTTAAATGGGCCATATGACCCAATCAATGATGCTCATGGATCCATACTAAACAGGCCTTGACCCAAAACAAAGCCCTCTATCCAATACCATAAATTTGTACTCCCTTCCCTCCATCATCAAAAACCTTATCCATATCATATCATAATCAAAATCATTCCTTGTATAATATTGCACCTCACTTTATGTAACAATTTATTTTACTTTAAAGACACTTCAATTTCCATCAATATGAAATTCATCACCCTTCACTCTCCAATCTTTCTAGGCCAATTTTCAAGCAGCAAACATATATGTCAACACCATAAATCAAAGCCAATTTACTTAATAGAGCACCAACATTATAATGTTAAATTAGCTACTGGTTATGTAATGGGAAAAAGGAGTATGTTAATTGCTCCACTTAGGGCCATTAATTCACCTGCAGCTTCTGGAGACTTGTCAGTTTTACTACAGACAGGGTTGGTACTTCTATTCTTTTAAATTTTATTTTAAGTTTAACTTCTTTAAATTCAATAATATTTTATCGATTCACATAACGATTGAGAAAAGAAAAAATCTTTCTTTCTTTACTTGACAAATTCTGAATAACGTGAAGTTTATGAGTTCCTATAATAATTTTAAATTAATTTTTATTGGTAATTGAATTCACATTTAAATATTTATGACTAATATTTTAGTGAAACATTTTATTACTATGTTAAAGAGTTTGTGCAAACACTATCATGCATGGATAATGTTTTGAACTGCAGTTATGGTAATACTACTACTACATACTCATCCAAAAAGAGTAGTGAAATTGGAAATAGATGAAGCACCTGATTTAAGTGTGAATTGGAATAGTTATATATGTAAAAAAAAAAATCAACATAATAAAGCTACTCATATATTTTTGTAGTTACAAGTATTTATTAAAAGGGAAGCCTTGGTGTAACTGGTAAAGTTGTTGTCATGTGATCAGAAGATCACGGGTTCAAGTCTTGAAAACAGCCCCTTACAGAAATGTAAGGTGAGGTTGCTACAATAGATCCTTGTGGTCGGACCCTTCCTCGAACCCTGCCCATAGTGGCGATAATTGTTAATCATATTTTCAACAATCCTGTTGTCACATATTTGAAAATAAAACTCATTTTTAACCCTGCAAAAGGGCTCTAATAGTTTTAACCCGAAAAGGGCTCATATACTTTTAACCCAAAAGCTCAATTTTTAAAGCATGTCAAACAACAGTGATATATGAAGAATATATATGAAGAACGAAGATCATGCACAAGAAGAAGGTGGATCAAGTGAAGAAAATCAAGCCAAAAAGGGAAGATTTGTTAGGTTTTTTGCCCTGATTTTCTTACTATATTTAAGTTTTACTTTTTCTTGGAAGGAAAATAAAAGTTACCATAATTACTTTTACTTTTCCTGAAAGAAAAAATATAATTCTTTTCCATATTTGGCTAACCTCTTTCTCGGAGGAAAGGTTGTGGAACACCCCCTTCTCATGTCATAACACAATAGCATCCACAATCTAGTCGTTTAAAGAGTCTCGTTAGGGGGAGATTTTCTCTGTCATTAGTTTTATGCTTTTTAATATTATTTTTAATATTAGGTTTTATACGTAGGCCAATTGGCCAAATCACATAATAATATTATGTTTTTTAGTATGTTTTTTTTTGTCAGCTGAGTTATTGTCTTTATGGTTTGCAACTAATAGCTTCCGCATGACGCTCTCTCGATTTCAAACCCAATAGGTGCTTACTATGTTTGAACCCGAGCATACCTACCAACCCAGAGCCTTAAAGATCAACTTATATACCAGTGCACCTAACCAACTTCTTGTTTAGTGAGTGCTTTTATATAATTTATACCTATTTTCGTATATTTTTAATGTAATTATATCTATTCCGTATCGAGTTTAGTGGGTGCTGGAGCACCCAAAAACTATGCATAGGTCCGCCCCTGCCGGGCTGCCCAATGTTAACATTAGTGGGTAATACGATAAAGTATTCAAACACACCTCAATGTTAAGTTGGCCAAATATTTGTTCCCAATGATAAGAGGCGTGTGTAGGTCAACTCAACATCAAGTTGTGTTTTAATACAAAGAGAGTGGCAGTTTAGGTAGATAACGAGAACAACGGGTAATGCTTGCAAAATATGATAGTTTATGTGTGTTTTTGACCATTAAATGTTTCTTATTATTTTGGTAAATTGCTTGGACAGTGCAGTAATGCTATTTATGTACTGGATTGCCAATTTTGTGGTGCCACAGTTTATCCTAAAGGATCTTCAAGATGACAGCACCACCAACAATAACAAGACTGATGAAAAAGATCTTCTATGAATCACAAGATTGTTAGTACCAAAGAAGAACAAAGGCAAAGGAGTTAAAACTCTGCTTGATTCTCAACTCTTCCATGTTGAAGAGTTTTTATGATTTGATTGATTGATATTTCTGTTGAATATAACATTTTTAATGTCAAAAAATTCGATAAGGTGTTCAAGATTAATATATAGATAATTTTTGACTTGTATTTTTTGTATAATTTTTCGACGAAGGGTGTTTAATTGGTACAGGACAGGGTAAAAAAATCATTTTTGAGAAACTTAAATGGGGCAGGGTAGTGAAAAATAAAGGTTTCTCTTAGAAGAAAAAAAAGGAGAAGATTACTTCTTGTTTTTGTCAGATTCCAAGTGCATAATGAAATATAAACTAGACAGTATGAGCTAAAAGTTAAATTAAACTAAGCATTTACTATGACATAATCCATGTTCTGTGCTTTATAAATCACTAAATTCTTGCAAAGAAAACTAATTAAAAGAAGGATTACATCAATCAAAGACGAACAAAAAAGTTGTTAACATGTAAATATAAGGTTAAACATGGTCAGACTGGGGAGACTTAACCTGTCCTGCCGCGCCCCATTGCCATCCCTATTACTATTGAAATGATGCAACTATATCGTTGAAGTGACCGAGGAGTTCATCAACTGTCATGACTCGATGATCATGCTTATCTCTCACGCGAACACTGACCTGACCATTACGAGCTTCCTCTTCTCCAACAACCAGTATATAGTTATACTGTACTAGTTGAACTTTGCGTACCTTTTCCCCTACTTTCTTGTCACTTACATCAATATCTACATAATAAAGAGCATCAAGTATCCGCTTCTGGATCTCAAGCGCGTAAGCTTGAGATTTTTTAGAAACAGGACAGACAATGGCTTGTCGCGGACTAAGCCAGAAAGGCCATTTCCCCTTGTAATGCTCGAAGAGTATTGCAGATATTCGTTCAACAGAACCAAGTATAGGTCTATGTATCATAACAGGTCTTTCCCTGATTTGATCGTTTTCTGCTAGGTTGAATCTTTCAGGCAGTTGAAAATCAAGCTGCAATGTTGCACATTGTAGTTTTCTTTTCATTGCATCAGATACACTGATATCGATTTTTGGACCGTAAAATGCTCCATCTCCTTGGTTGATCTACCAGGGGTTACCGAACTCGTTCAATGCTTCAGCAAGAGCATCTTCAGCTTTCTAAGTCTCCGATATACTTTTCAGGTCTTGTCGATAACTTGAGGTCAAAATTACTGAAACCGAATATGCTGTACACATAGTTGATGAAATCCAGGACGTTCTTGACTTCATCCTTGATCTGTGACTCCCTACAGAAGATGTGAGCGTCGTCCAGGTGAAATTGCCTGAGACGTGTTAACCCTGTAAGTGCACCACTAGCTTCGTTCCTGTGAAGAGCTCCAAAGTCAGCCAGATGAAGTGGTAGTTCCCTGTAGGAACGAACTCTATGACCGAATACTCTACAATGTCCGGGGCAGTTCATTGGCTTCAACCCGAATTGATAGTCTGGTTTGTCATCCATGTCGAACACAAACATGTTCTCTCTGTACTTTGCAGCATGGCCAGAAGTTTCCCATAACTGCATCTTGTATATATCTGGACTTCGAATCTCCTCGTAGCCTCATTTCCAGTACTCATTCTTTATGAACTCGAGCAATTTGCTGCAAATTTGAGCACCATGTGGAAGAAACTTCCAGGGCTTAATGGATCAAAATAGAAAAGCTCTTGCTTCTTATTCAACTCTCTGTGATCGTATTTATTTGCTACATATTCCTGATCCAATGTGAGAATATACCAAGTATGTTGTTGTAAGAAAATAAAAAGGAGGAAGGAGGCAACAATAATAACAACATCCTATTTATAATAAGGTTTAGAAAACCTATTTCAATAAGAATTAACTACAAATCCTAATCCTAAACAATTTAGGTTTCAAAGGAATACGGACAAAGTCTGATTTTAAGTAGGAATTGGAAAAATATTGGAATTTTTTTTTAAATAAAAAAAAATGTATTTTTGTAATTACAGGTATTGGATTTTAGGCAAGAAACTTTTGAGGAATATTTTTCCATGAAAAACATGATTCAGAAAAATGTTTTTCATGAAAAATACTACCATCATATCAAATACACTAAAGATTCTTACATTAAACGTTTCGTCACAAGCATCAGCTGAAACTCGCAATGCTGGAATATTCATTGGGTCTCTGTGCCTAAACTAGTAACATTAATTTACAGTTGCAGAATGAACAAAAAAATACAGTTCTTATACAATTGTCCAGTCATTTTCGACGGAGGAAACAGGTTTATCAGCTGGAGATGGACTGCCGTGCTTAGGAGGTTTCTTTGAAAACATCGATGAGAATGGTTGGCGTAATGGACTCTCTTCCTGGTTCTTCTGGTCTTGCGGTGATAGTTGTTTGTCCTTGTTTCTGAATATGAGGCTAAGCCTTTTAAATCGACTTTTTAGTTCATTTGCAGGTGCAGCTGTAGGTTCTTCGGGTTGAAATGTGATCCTTATGACTTCATCTGGACTGAGTACCATTGTCTCTACAGTCTCGTAGACCTAGTAAAAAAGTGTTTAATTGTAATTCATCAAGGCAGAATAACTTATTAAAGTAACAAACACCCGTTGTTCGCTTACTAGTGTATGTACTCATGATGTGTACCTAACCTACACATCACGCGTTGTTCTCTTACTAGAGAACCAAAGCCCTCGGAGCGAAAAGCTACTAGTCCTATATGAGCCAGCGAGAGCAAGTCAAATGAACAAGCACGTCTCAGGAGCACGACATGTGCTTATATCCAGCACCACAAGTCAGCAACCTTATTAACCTTCACCAAGCTAGATAAGACATACCTGGCACAATTCATCAATTTTCTCAACCCAGTTGCTTCTTTGACAGGTGACAATGACGTATTCTTTACAATCACAGAACAGCTTCGATAAATTTGAGTTGTTGGAGAGGGTGGCCTCAGCACTTACCAATCCTGACCCCAACTGAAATTTAAATACCAAATAACATACGTTATAGTCATTATGATTTGGAAGCTGATAAATGTCACAACCAAACCAGAATAATGTTTTATTTACTATGTAACAGAAACGTGAGAGAGGGGGACATGATGACAGTGAAAAATTGACTTGGAAGGTACCTGAGCCTCACCAAATAAACTGCAATTTGTTACTATATAATTGTTTTGGCTACCAAAAGTAGATGGAATATAGGAAACAAAATCATGTCGTGCACAAATTTCATCAACTTTTTCCTCTTGACAAGAAAAAGACGCATAAAAATGGAAAATTCTCAACTGTATATTTGAGTTTATACGATGAAATTTCCCACATAGGACACGCTGATATAAATTCAAATTCTATGTTAATAATAACAGACAAGATCTTTGTTCAACATGGAACTGCAATACTACCACAAGAAAGTTTCTGCTAGACCAAAAGAAAATGCATATTGGCAGTCATTTGAAAGATATTATACATCTGTGAATACTCATTTTTGATTTCTTTTACCAATGACAGGCTGAATTCTTTTCTTATGAGAGTTTAAGGAATGAGAGTAACAGTAGAGACAGATGAAAACTAAGACCAGAAACATTTCAAACATGCATAAGAGGACTTACAAGAGATATAAACAGCTGCTTGAAAAGCTCATGGGGCAATATATCCTCTAAATTATCCAGAATACTTTCCCTACAGAAGGCACCATAGAGTTCCTTTCAGAAAATCAAAAGACATTGTTTAGATCTTCTGAGTTGACCTGGAACTTAGAAACTTACACTGCCAAATCCTCATCGAAGAGAGGAGTTTGTCTAACAGCCGGCACTGGCTTTGAGGTTTCCCACAGCTCGCGCCATAAGTTGCCTAAAAACATCAATCAGCAGAACTTGTCATATGAAGTCTTGCAGCTTCCTTCCACCTGTTTTGCTTGAAATGTACTCAAAGATGGTTTCCACTTATCACATTATTAACAATCATAATGCAACCGTGAGAAGTCTAATGAGGACATTGCAAACTTAGTGCAAGGTAGTATTTTGTTCCATCCACCCAAATACCACTTCTACCAACTAGTTTAGAAGTATTCTTCTGCAACGTGCATAGCATTATGAGTAAGTGAATAGACACCTCGTCATACCTAGCATGCTGCACATACTCAAAAGAGTCTTTCTTCTACCAAAACCCACTGGAGTTCCTATACTACTTGAATGGACAAGTGGAAATAGCTACCATTTCAGAAGGTTCTGTCTCATTTTTGCTAAACGACCTGTAATTGTTGCTTGTGTATTTACAACCAGTGCACTAGCTAGCTTTTTAATACATAACCTATTGTATGGTCTCTAACCTAGTCTCTGTCATTTATAAGATTAGAATACAATGAACATCTAACATGTTAACACATACATAAATTCACAAGATAAACTACCTCATAAACATAAAAATGTTTTGTTTGTTCATGGTTGTTTCAATTTAACATTAACTGCTTTCATTGATGTAACTAATAACAGTTGTTCTAGGTCTGCACACTTTACAAGTGACTAATAGATAAATTAAACCAATGTGATACAGTCCAATCAGAGTAATAGTCTCATCTTTATACAAATATAAACAAACCCAATAGTAACCTTGTTTAAGTTTCTTTTTGATAAGGAACCTTGTTTCAAGTTTCTATTTCCTCCATTCATCTAGTTTCATGAATCAATCAATCATCGGACTCCAGTAGAAAATGACATTGCATTTATCAGAAAGATTTAATCAAAACCAATAAGTGCCATTTCAAGAATAAGACATCCCCCATCAAACCCTTGCAAGTCGAATAACTTCCATAATCATTTTGCTTGTGCTACACTATCTCTAAATAAAGCAATCCATTGACATAGAACTGTTGTCTTTCCTGGCACGACAGAAGTGAAAGGTATAATTTCTTAGCTATTTGAGAATTATGTAATCTCCTTATCACCTCCTAATATGGAGAGCAACCTGAGCAGATGAAGCCTGAAGAGCGATTAACAACGGCTGCTAACATATAAAAACATGTGACTACTTTTTCTGATTCAGCAGCTCAAATTGAAAGGTCAATTTATACCATATTGGCTAAAGAAGACCCTATAACCAGAAAAACTCATGCATGACAAAGAAAAAGTAACAGAAGCACAGCAATTGAAATGTGATTTTCAGAAAACAAGAGGTGAGGATTGTGACATGAAATTTGAGTATTAGAATAGAACCTTCTTTCTGCATTCGAGTACTCAGTTGGCCTCTTCCAGACAATGAGTCATTAGCATCAAGAGTTTCATTAATTACATCATTTGTATCACATTCCATCCAATCAGGAGGAGAATGCCATCTAACAAAATCTTCTAATATACACCCAGGGTTTGCTGCCTAGTAGAGTTCAGGAAATCATGTTAGTTTCAGTCAGATGCTGCCAAAATGCCAGCTTGAGAAGGTACTTCAGGAAACTCTAAATTACAGATTCTGTTACTGAAACTTCACCTTGAAAGCCTGCATGTCAGACAAGAGTTGAGAGCACCCAGCTCCAAGACTGATGATAGGAAAGACAAGCATTTCAGATGAAAAGGTCAAGATGATCCTACTTGTGTCTATAAGTTGGAATATTTGAGGCATTAGGGGCAGCAATGAGCAATAAAAAGTATGAAACAAAGAAAAAGAGCAAGGAAACAAAAGAGATCGGATGATTGTATCTTTAGTACAGTAAAAAACTGAAAGCTCCTTGATGCATTTGTAGTAAATAGAGAATAAGAACAACGTTGATAGTTACTGCCAACTTTTTTTGTAGATAAAATGAAGATTAGTAACCGCTTATCCAAGAAAAAGAAGACGCACAACTGTCATTCATGAGCAAATTTTAGTGCAAGCAAGGTAGGGGTAAAGTATATGGTTTGGCAGAATAAGTGTTAAACTGCGAATATTAATGATTGGCCTCCATTTATGGACCTTGCAGCATGATCTTGAAAACATAACAGCCTAATGGCCTTACCTCCCTGTTCGAAGCACCAGCTCCTCTGTTTCTTTGATTAGATCTTCTGTTAGTAAAGGTTCTTCCTACATATATATTCATGGTCATAAACGATCAACAGTTAACAGGGGAAGGTATCCAATTCGTATCATAACATCTGCTCTTGTCCACGAACCTGCATTACTGGCGTATATATAGGTTCACCCGTTTCCAGCATTGTTAGATCAGATAGGCTATCCACTCCTAGCCGAAGAATTAATTCTCCTGTGCTAACTTTAGCATACAAGACGGGAGTTGCAGGAAGAGTGCCCTTATCAACTCGAACATCGGTATTTGAACTTGCTAGCCTGACAACTGAATCCAATGCTTCAGTGGCCGCAATGCTTCGCTTTTTTCTGGAAATGCAACGGTTAATAACCTGGAGTTGCTGATACAAGAGGCATGAATTTAGGTCCGGAATTTGATCGGGAGGAATGCCAGGGATATATTGTCCTTCAGACCACAGCCTTCTCAACTGCGTGCAAAGAAGATTGAAGATGTAGTACTCAGTTAGAGCATTTACAGGACTATGTTCACGGTACATCAATTAAATTAGGAAAATGATCTAGAGTGTAACTTGATGTCCAACTAGAAGATGATATACCGTTAAAAGGATCCACTATCTACAACAAATTGAATACAGGTTTAATATCTACTATGATATACCGTTAAAAGGATCCACTATCTACAACAAATTGTATACGGGATTAATATCTACTATGACATACCGTTAAAAGGATCCACTATCTACAACATATTGAATGCGCGATTAATATCTACTCATGAAGATATAATGTCACTGCAGTTTAGAGAATGGGACCAGTGAATTAATGCACTAGTGGACACTACAAAATCTGGAAAGGGTTCCATAAGCTCCATAAAATAGTAACGAAGGAAAGTGAGCTCTTTTACCCTTCACAACAAAAAAAGGAAAAGAAAGAAAATGAAATCAGAAGAGGAGAAGAGTATGAAAGAGGTTCAATTTGCAAAAACTTTCAAACAAGGATATAGACTTGTCATAGTATATCACTATATTGAAAAATGACATTCAATTTGATTGGTAGTCTTAACTATCAAGCTATATCAGCTTTGGGGCTTTGTGTATGCGCGCATGTATTGGGGTGGGGGCGGGTGAGGAACCCGGTTTATATAGAAGATTGGGTCTCCTTTTTGAGAATCATGTTTTGATGTTTCCCCCCAATTGTTAAAATCATCTACCTAATCAAAAAAATGGAGAAAAGCATTTGAAAAAAAGGTTGAAGCCTTTCTTGTTGGTTTGGATTCTATCATTCCAAAAACTTCCTTCTTTTTTTCTTTTTTTAATAAGTAGCTGCAACGTTCTATCAGGCGTGAAAAGTGATGCTGCTTTATTATTCTTCAGAAACCACTCCTTTAACAGCAGGAAAGATAGCTTCTTTCTTTTTTTTGTTAATCAGGACAGATAGCTCAATGCATATTCATGTTAGAAAAAGATGGTGTGATATAAGAAATGACAAGAAGCTGATACAAGTGATAAGAAGATCTCCTATGGCAACAGATATCCATCTGCTTATAAAAATGAATGTGAACTGGTTTTGTAGAGCATACTTACTTCAACAACAATTTTGCACCATAATAAAGCCATTTTCCGCAGTGATTTCAAACGTCCAGTTACATCAGCAAGATTAACGATAAAACTTTCAGGAGGAGCACCATGAATATCCTTAGGCAAAGATGAAGCATTCGCAAAATCTACCTTCCTTCCAGGATAATGTCCTTCTACAAGTATCTTGCAGATATTGCAATGGAGGTGAAAATCACACATGGTAATCCAAATGGCTAAAGGTAGAAATTACTATTGTATTTAATAAAGAAACAAATTCCACCACATCATTGAAGAAACTGGCATCTACCTGCATCTAGCAGTAAATTGATAAGAGACAAGACTTTGTCATCCGCACCAAATTCACCCGCAAATTTGTCATCTTTTTCACGTAGCACTAATGACTTCACTGCTGACAAGCTTAAGCTAGCCCTCTCCATGATGGGTGAGGAACCTCTGGATGAAGCTAGGAAGTCTTTCATTGTCATATACCTCTTTCCAGCCCTAGGAAGGAGGCAATAGGGGGAAAAAAAGGAAAAGGGAATTAGAACCACATCATCTGTTTTAAGGAAAAAGACGACCACATACGTGATTAACATTCTTTTTTAGTTCACAGACTACGTGTTTGTTGAACTACTACAAGGATATGGAAGAGAATTCACTTGCATGATGGAGCTGAGCAACGCAAAATCAAACACTTCATGTGAACGCCAATGAGATGAGAAATTGACAGAGAACCCAACTAAATTGAGATGGTTAAAATTTCCAAATTTAAAGATAAGCATATCTTACTCCACAGCTACAGCTAATTGCTTCATGACAGAGGCTGGAGGAATGACATCTGTGTCCCGAAGTTTTGACTCTTCCATTGTCGCACTTGATTCAGAGTCCTTGAGAAAATAAAGAAACTCATATCATTAGAAAAACAATACACCCTTATGGTGGGGCCCTTCCCCAGACCCCGCGCATAGCGGGAGCTTTAGTGCAACGGGCTGCCCTTTTTATATCATTAAAAAAACAAAATTAGGGAGGACATATTTCAGCTAAAGGAGGCATAGCTATTAGGTATCCCCTATTCCTTTGATAGGTCTTCAAAGTTAAGGAAAGAAGTGCTCTCCAACTAATCATTTCTTATACGAGAGAAATACATGCACATTTACATAATTCGTTTGACTCTAAGTAGGGATGACAATGGTGCGGTTGCGGTGGGGTTTTTTCTAAACCCGCAAGTTTTAAAACCACACCGCATCACCTTTAAATCTGCATAAACCCGCCCCACACTCATACCCGCGCATACCCTTTCTGCACCGCACCACCCCATGTTTTTATTTTTATTTTTTTTTTTGAAAAATTTGTAACTCCATTAAAAATAATAATATTTTCAAATCTAGAACTAGGAAATAATAACTAATTTCTATTATATCACTTTTCACTAAGAAATTGTCAAAAAGTATCACGTGTACAAGTAATGATCAAATATCATATTTTTATTAAAATGAATAGAGATATTAGAAAAACTATAAAATTATTTATTTGTAGTGTTATACACGTCGTTTTAAGTATCATAAAATTTTAAGTAAAGAATACATAATTTTAGGTATATTCACGAGAATAATACTAATTTTTAGCTTTTTTTAATTTAAACCCGCATATACCCGCAACCCGCACCGCACCTTTTAAAAAAAAAACTTACTTTAACCCGCCCCGCATAACTTAAAACCCACCCCGCCCCGCACTCGCACCCGCCCCATTGCCATCCCTAACTCTAAGAATGAAGAAAATTTGATTCGAACAATTAAAGCACTAGTTATGGTAACCCGCCCCGCAACCGCACCGCATAACTTAAAACCCGCACCGCCCCGCACTCGCACCGCCCCATTGCCATCCCTAATTCTAAGAATGAAGAAAATTTGATTCGAACAATTAAAGCACTAGTTACGGTATGTTTAAAGCTTTAGAATGCTCATTAAGTAGATGACACTCGAGTATAGCCTAGATTTCATAACAGCAGTAACTCTTGACTTACAAAAAGATACATAATCTTTAGCCTCAACCAAGAACAGAAAAGGGTTTCTGCAAGTATAGGTAGAGAATATATAAGAATTTTTCTGAAACAATATGAATGGGGATAAAGTCGCTAACAAACAGCTATCATGGCATGTCAAAAGGTAGAATTATGTGAGAAATACCCAGGGATGAAAAGCAGCTAAGGAATGCCAAAGAAAAAATGATTTGTACATTAAAAACCTTGAGTTGTAGAACAAGTGAGATAACTCACCTTTTTTTTCGAATGAGAATAAGTGAGATAACTCACCTTTGAATCATGTACTTCTCTCTCACTCATGAAGCAAATATTTTCATCAAAAATTGCATATGCCATTCCTGGACTTTCAGTTTTGTCAGTGCCCTCAGCTCCTCTTTTGCCTATTCTTATGTTCTTAAACCTCTCCTGCCAGTCCTGCTTTGCCTTTATTGGTGGAGGTCTCCGCTTTGAATTCTTTCCGTCCTGGCAACAAGGCATCCTTAAGATTATTAACAATAACTCAATATACTAAACAGCTAAAATCAAGTAAAAGTTATCTAAAACATAACTTTGTTAGACTAATTTAAGAAATTAAAGACAACTACTACGTTGACAACAAGTTGTACCTACTGGCTACTCTAATCCTCCTTGTGGAAAAGAAGAACAAAAGAAAATTGAAACATAGAAATTTGCCAGTTAAATCTGTCTACATTACTTTAACAAAACATAGTACCCCAATCTACAGGCAGGGTTAAAATAACTATATGCTAAACCCTCAATCTCAATCTACAGGCAGGGTTAAAATAACTATATGCTAAACCCTCAATCTGCCTATACTAGCTTAACAAAGCATAGTACCCTGATTTACCGACAGGGTAAAAATAGTTTAACTATGATAAATACTCAATCTGCCTTATATTAACTTATCAAAGCATAGTATCCCAATCTACAGACAGGGTAAAAATAGTTTTAACTATGACAAATCCTCAATCTCCCTACATTAGCTTAACAAAGCATAGTACCCCCAATCTATGGGCAGAGTAAAAATAGTTTAACTATGATAAATCCTGAATCTGCCTGTATTAGCTAAACAAAGTATAGTATACACACTGATCTAAGAGCAGAGTAAAATAGGTTAACAATGATGAGTCCTCAATCTGCCTAAATTAACTTAACAAAGCATAGCACCCCGATCTACAGGCAGGGTAAAAATAGTCTGACTGATAAATCCTCAGACCTCAATCTGCCTCTATTAGCTTAACATAGTACCCCAATCTACGGGCAGGATAAAAATACTTTAACTATGATAAATCTCCAATATGCCTATATTAGCTTGAAAAAGCATATTAATGGTTTAACTATGATAAATCCTCTGAATATGGAGCTGAATAAAGCAATACAACAAATTCATCTAGCCAATTCTAACTAATTGCCAATTGATGGATAATTCATTAACATATATTGAAATTAGCTAGTTGACTTTGAACCTCTAAATCATAAATCCAACCAAAATTAAACTCAAACTTCAAACATTCTCTTTTTTCTTTATTTAAAATCTTCTTCATTAACAAAAACATTAATCACCAAAAACTTCCAAATCATATGCATTTCAACACGAAAATCTCGAAAAAATCACACAGAGTAGTTACCTTTACCTACTATCTGTTGCTAATATATGTTGCTGGTGAGAGGTGACAAGTATCCCGTGGAATTAGTCAACGTGCACCAAAGCTGCCCCGTACATCATGGTTATCCAAAAAAATGAAGAAATTTTTTACCTTTCTGAAATCCAACTAATTGCCAATTGAGTCATAGTTCATTAACATATATTGAAATTAGCTAGTTGACTTTGAACTTCTAATCATAAATCCAATCAAGGTTAAACTCAAAATTTCAACATTCTCCTTTTCTCTCATTATCATCATATTCATCAACAAAAACATTAACCACTAAAAAAAAAAAAAGCTGCAAATCATATGCATTCCAACAAAATGATAATAATAAAAAAAAAAAAACTAAGATAAATCTCACCTTAGACTCATCCTTATCATCTGAAATTCCACTCGTTGACTTCCCCGGCGATTGTTTATCCAAATCTATTCCAATTTACAATGCCGAATCCAGCAAAAATAAAAATTAAAAAAATTTACAAAAAATAGAAAATAATAATTTTTTTCACAGTAATTAGAACAAAAAAAGGGAAAATCGTTGATTTTGCCAGCAATTGTTTATCCAAATCTATTCCAATTATTTTCTGAATATATTCCAAGAATACAGAAAAAAAAAATCACAGTAATTAGAACCAAAAAAAAAAATGAAAAATCGTAAACTTTGCCAGCGATTGTTTATCCAAATCTATTCCAATTTTCAATGCCGAATACAGAAAAAATAAAAATAAAAATATATATACAAAAAATAGAAAATAATAATTTTATTTTCAGAGTAATTAAAAAAAAAAAAAGGAGAAATGAGATGGACTGACCAGGATCATTGATGAGATCAGATATTTTGATATCAGTGAAAACTTTTTCGGCTTTAGCTGCGGCTGAATGGAAGGCAGTTTTAGCTCTAGATACGAATGACGTCTCCATTAACTCCGGCGACTCAATCGGAAAATAATATAATTATTTGATGGATTTATGGAGGGAGGAGAAAATCAATGGGAGTTTATCACACGCTAATCACGTAGACGTCGTTTTATCATTTGATATTTATCATTTTGTGCTAATTAATATAATGTGAATTGACTAATTATGTTATTATCATCTTTCCTAATTTGATCATTACAGCTTAATACTAAAATTATATATGCAAACAATATAATCCGATGGTTTATATTCAATGAAGATATCTTTTTAAAGATACATAATTAATTTTTAATATATTGTATTTAATTTTGAGTCTGTCGAGTTCATAATACATTTAACAAGGAAATATTTTTCCTCGTAAAGATATACAAGTAGCATTGAATATATTTTTTCAATTTTGAGTCTGTTGCGTACAAAATTACCTCCCTATACATTCAATAAAGATACTTTTGTAATTACTTATAAGGATGGGGATTTATGTAAATGTAGAAAATTAAGATGTGTGTTTAGGGGGTGTTTGGATTGGCTTTAATAAGGAATTTATAAACTAAAAGTAAAAAGACATAAGTTGATATTATTCTACTTTTGACTTTTGACTTATTTTGACATTTTTTTACTTAAAAATAAGTGTTGAAAAGTACCTTTTAACTTTGTCAAACACTGTTAAATTTAAAAAATACTTAAAAGCTAAAAATACTTTAAAATAAGTCAATTCAAATGCGCATTATGTTATTTTTCCTAAAATGTATACTCACTCAATTTCTTTTTAACGGTCACATTTTTTGTTCATGTGGTTAATTTTTTTAATTTTAAATGAATTATATTCGATAAGGTAATATAGTATAAATGATTGTCTTAAGTTGGGGCTTATTGAAAATAATCTCTCTATCTTTTAATAGTGGCGTGAACTACTTACTGAATATGTAGTTAAAGGTAATTTAGTAATATTTAATTCTCCGAGTTTGTTTGATTGGAAAATAGGGAAGCGTATTGGTCTATTCAGATTGATTTTATGTACTCCAATAAATATGTTAAATCGATAATTAAATTAATTAAATATTTATTATCAATTTATCAATTTTTAATATTTAATTTGATCGATAAAAAAGATAGTACTTTTAAAAGAAATTTCTTTCTTTTCATATTTTGATCTGTTCATGCGAATTCCGTAGACGGTGTTAGTCAAATTTTATAGCATTTTGGTGCTTATCATTTTGTGCTGGTAATAAAATAATGTGAATTGACTAATTATGTTGTTATCATGTTTCCTAATTTGATAATAAAACTATATGTGTGTACTACTCTAATAAATTATAAATTTGCCAAAGTAATATATAATTTTTAAATTCACGGTACGATTCAAGGATAGCTTCTTACTATCAATTATAAATATTAAGAAGTAATTTTTTTTCCTTTTTTATGATTTATGATTGGTGATAAAAATTATCATTTTTTGACCATTGATTAATGGTAGTAGATAAAATTTAAAAATCAATTTAATCGCTATATTTTAGTATTATTATATTAATACAGAAAATATAACTTAGCATGATAAAAGCACAGCTTCAAAATCGAGATAAATAAGGTATGCATTAGGTACTTTGATGAGGTAGTGAACATAAAGATAGACATATATTATTATTAAATAATAGATATTATATCACTCCTTTTTATTATTAACATACTAAATAAGTACTAAATCTTTAATTTTTCACAATTTAAACAAGGAGTTGACTTTGTATGAAAACGAATAACATAGTAAGTTTATTGTCGCAGTTGATTGCGTTCTCCTTTTGATCATACTTTTTATTTAGTCAAACTTTGAGAAGCTAAAAGTATTTTATTTATTTTAGTAACTTAAGATTTTTGATATCATAGAGAAAGAGAGATATCATAGAGTTAAATGGTACTTCCTTGATTATTTTTTATTTGTCCGATTTTGACTTGATACATTTCTTAAGAAACAATAAATCGAATGATAATTTTACTATTTCACGTTTTGAACGTGATGTATTCAATGCATTAAGAAATGACTATAGTTATAATTTATCTGTCCTATATTAATTGTCAACACTGTTGAAAATAATTATCATAAATTACTTGTTCATTTATAAAATTAAAATATAATTAATTACTATACTTTTCCTAGTTTACTCGTATCAATTACTAATTCACTTTGAAAGTGTAAACAACTTTGTAAAGTTCCATTCGAACAAAAAAAGAAAAATGAATTACTTATAGTGATTGCCATATTCTTTTGCACTTTTGATGAGGTCAAACCCGAAAGCATAGGTGTCTAAGTAGGTGCAGTTGAAATCTTGCTTGAGCTGTGACTTAAGTTGGAATAATACTTGACTGGGTTGGTTGATCCGTTTCATTCACTAATGTTTTACTGCAGCCTCAATATTATTCGATGATGGATTACACGATTAGAAGTTGATTTAAGAGAAAATACATAAAGTACCTCTGATATTGTCCGACTTTTTCAAAAAAGACATCATTTTGATTCTGTGTATAGACACACACATGAAGCGCGTGAATGAAAAAAAATTGTTGAATCAGCAAATTAAAATGTGTCACGTGTAATAAAAAGGATCCATTTTTTAAATTTTGTATTTTAGTATTTTTTTTTTTCATTTTCCAGCTTTTTCTTTTGTTTCTTCTTCCTTCTTCTTCTTCTTCTTCTCCATTAATCTCCATTAATGGTGTCTTTATTTTTCCTCTTCCTATTTTTATTTTATTGATTGAACGAGAATCTTACATATTAATAGAACCAATCTACAATTATTATTATTTCTCATTTTAAGTATGAGATTACTTTTCACAAAAAATTATTACCCATCTAATTGGATTGTTAATCTACATAAGTCCAAAACTGTTTTTGAAAATCGTTAAACCCGCAAGACTCTTTTTCCACTCTTCTACGAATTCAAAAAATAGTATATTGTCACAGTCCTCTCTCGGCTTCCTCTGAAGACCTTTTTACAATTTAGGTGTGTTTGCAAGCCATGAAAGAAGCTCATTTCTAAGCCCGATTTCATCGCCACCTATTACCATCATTCCTCTTCTTTCCATCGTATTGATTCATCCATCATTAGAGTTAGAGTTAGAGAATTAGTAAGGCAAGTTTTAATTAGAGTTAGAGAAAAAAAATAAAAGGAATTAGAATTAATAAAATAAGAAAAATAAAAAAATAAATATTTAACAAGTGGCAAACTATAATTGGTGTGTGATTGCACTCTCTATCTTGTGACTGAAATTATGGTCAAAATGGTGTATTTACAACGGATTAAGTAAGAATCGTGGGGTAATAGGTCAGAAGTAAATTTTAAGTGTCTTTTTGAAAAGTAGGACAACATCAGGGTACTTTATGCATTTTCTCTTGATTTAATGATGATGATTTCGTCCAATATTATTCGATGATGGATTACATGACTAGAAGTTAATTTAATGATGATGATTTCGTCCAACTTCAACATATCATTATAAATATTATTTTGTGCACATATTATTTTATTTCTTTTGTTCGGTAAATCTTTTGTTTGCTACTTTGTTTAGAAGTCTTTTATTTTCTACTGAAAATTATGCTTAGTTTCCCGCCTTGTTTAGAAGTATCCCTTAGTTATTTTGTACCTTAAGCAATTAACCATTCAAAAAAATGAAAAAAATAAAAATAAAATCCCAACTCCTTTTGTGTTTCTTTTCAATAATTATTTTCGTTCAATTCTTTCAGATACCTTATCAATATATGATACATACCACGTGAGTATTGATTATTTGTGTTTTTATTCTTATGTTATTAACCTACACCAAGCAAGTAGCATGATGTATAACTATGTAAATAATTGACTGATTCTACAAAGCAAGTAGCTTGGTTAAATTCATTGATGTTACGTATTGTTGGTGTATTTGTATTTTACTATTAAATTAATATATTAAGTGCATATGTCAATGGGTATAAATTATATATTATGAGTATTATTACTCACATTTGTTAGTGAAGGAATGTGGTCATAAGTTTTCTCGAAACTCCTATAATTACTAAATCTTTATTTGCTCATTATGCTAGTAACTCATGTAACATTCAAATTATTCATCTACCCACATTAGTACCCCTCATTCATCTCATTCAAGACAAGGATGAATATCTCTCC
Source organism: Capsicum annuum (assembly GCF_002878395.1). NCBI lineage: Eukaryota > Viridiplantae > Streptophyta > Magnoliopsida > Solanales > Solanaceae > Capsicum > Capsicum annuum. Next base: position 224,182,137 of record NC_061117.1, on the reverse strand, counting down.
TATAAATAGAGATGGTCTTCTAATAGTCTTGTATGAAGTAGAAAAAATTATAATTGTGAAAATTATATTAGTAAAAGAAAGAGTTATAAAGAAAATATTTTAAGTCTTTAATTATATTCACTATACAAAAATATATGTCGAAGGAAGTTGTTCTTATGATGGAGCTTTGGACTTTTCAACTAATTCGGAGTTGTTTGAGTTGTACATTGTTGATGGCCTGTTGTATCCTGGAGGGGACAAGTCAAGAGATATACTGCTGGATCGGTATAGATTATACCATAGTGGGCTTGAATCTCCTTAAAGAAAGCAAGATATCCGCGCCTCAGCCAAGAAGAAGATGATCTTATTTTCTTTATTTTTTTTTTGTTCATTTTATTTTAACTGTGACAATTATTATAATTTGTGATATATTACACCAACATATATCCTTTTATATTAGTATTATTGAAAAGAGTATTAACAAGAATTTTTGTACATAGAAACTTTCACTGCCAGTATAGAGAATAAACTCTGTCGGGGTAATCTGTAGTCAAGTGTTTTTTGATCAAATTGGTACATAGAAACTAGGAGTATCAAACGGGTCGGGCCGGGCCAATCCAGAACCGGCCCTTCTATTTTAACCGGGTGAGGGCTAGTTAAGGGTCGATTTTGGCGCTAGCCGGGCCGGGCCGGGCAGGGCCCAACAGTAAAAAAATTAAAACCCATCCTAACCTGACCCACTTAACCCAACCCGATTAAATCCACCAAAATCCGGTCAAACCCGTTTAAAAAAATAATAAAAAATCAATATACACTATATACACTACAATTATATACACTATATACACTCTAATATTGTCACGCCCCAAAATCCCATCGGGCCGGACTGGCACCCGAAGCCGAGAAGGCCCGGGAGAACCCGTTCAGATACCTGTACTTTCACTTACATGTCACCAAAAATTTGGACAGCACTTCGTTGCATATAGAAGGGTCTAATTACCTGTATCAGCACAACACGCACCAATATATATATATATATATATATATAATACTTGGCCGTCGGGGCCAACACATATACAAATATAACATCACTATATAAACT